>NW_028118148.1:0-33509 GCF_965113295.1 Leuciscus leuciscus
CAGGCTATGTGAAAGCAGAATTTTGACTGTGTTAAAAAAATAAAAAAATAAAAAACTTGAATTGTGGCTCACAAGAACTTTTTTTTTTTTTTTTATGCTCAAGACTGCCAACTTATTAACTAGCTTAACCCTCTGGTGCTCTTCGGTCCTTTTTGACAGAAATTTTTTAGTACGAAACTTAGTAAAGGTTTTGGCACTTGCTATGTGAACACACACATACAAAATCATGGACATGATTCAAAGAGGTTAAATGGTCCTGAAATAAATAGTCACACTTGTGCTGCTCGTGGTCAAAAATGACCGTAATGGAAATGAATGGGAGACGAATTTCATCTAGTGAAAACTTTTGGTCCTGCGGCCAAACAAAATCTTACAGAAAGCAAATTTTTGGAGATATCAAGCTCAAATTTGGAACACAACTTGTTTAGATTCATGGCTTTGATTTTCTTGCAGTTTTAGTGTAAAACTTGTTTTTGAAAATATATATTTCATATAAAAAATTAAAATTGTATTTTGTGCATTTTTCATAATAATAAATGTAACTTTTTTTCACTGCAGCAATAATCTGCTAAGTGTTGTCTTTGCAAAGAGATCAAACTTAAGTCTGTGCTCTAAAGCATTCAAGATTTACAGCAGTTTAAGTTGGAAATGAAATTTTCAGGTCTGTGCTCAAAAAGTGAATAAATGGATTATAAATACAGCGTAAATATAATTTAGTACCATAAAATCCCCTAAAAATACAAAATATTAAATAAAAAAACATTATCGGACTAAAATATAGTACATTCAGTGCTTGAGTTTCTCACTGTTTTCTCCTAGCTTTTGCTTTGTTTTCTCAACGCTTATGTTTTTAAATGAACAAATAGTTTCAAAATAAAACCCACACAAGTCAGACCGAATGAAATTATATAATGAACATTTTATGGTCCAATGCTTCCCACAGATGATATATATATATTTTAAATACATCTAGACTTAACAGTGATTGCTATCAGGATATGAGGAGACTTTCAACCAGCATAACAAAAAAAATTCTGTATAGAATAACCTATTGCACCTTTAACTTTATAAAAATCAGATTTCACAGCAAAAAGACACGTGCACCATGACCTGAAGGGGAATGTTTTTAAAACCATACTAAAAGGCCTTTTACTGGCTAAATAAGTAAAAGCCAGATGACATATGACAAAAGGTATGTTGTACAGGATTGTGTACAACAGTTTTTTTTTTACAAAGTTTTGATCATGTTGATCATTTAGCCTCAGAAATTTGGTTAAAATGTGTGAGGAATGCAGGAGAGGGCGCTGAGAGGCAGGCCAGGGGTGTTGGCGACAACATTACGGAGAGTTCAGGATGGATTTGTTCCTTCTCTCCGCAGATTAGCCCGCAAAATGGCCATGCTGTTTGCACTCACATGCACTGATAAGCACCATTAACAGGGTGCTAATCCTGTCGCGCTCAGCATTCAGACTCACACAGACAGGAGGGGAGGGACCGGCAGAGAGAACTCAATGTGGGATAGAAGCGAGGTCATTGTGTCATTTGTAGACTCTGTCATTCATAGACTGAGTCAAGAGACTTTAAGAGAGGAAGTGTCTCTGTTGCATGTTTGTGATGGAAAGATGTGTCGGCAGTGGCATTTGGGACGGTGACAGTTTTTTGCTTTGCTGGATATTTATTTAGGGACCAAATCCCTCCATCCAGCTGTTTGCCCCAGTGAGTTTAAACGGACAGCTCAGTTGGCATGGAGGTTTTGATGGCCATGACGCATCACGACAGGCAGATTGAGTCACAAAACACTCGTAGTCCAGGATCACAGTGAATTGAATGCTTATCTGCTTGCCACTGGGTAGATTCACCACAATACCGTCATCAACAAGTACACTGTTGAGAACAAGATGTCTAGCTCAAGGTTTCCGCAATGAAAGTATGAGTACTTTTAAGCTCTATCTGATTTACGCAAGTACAGTCTGTTCCTGGATCCTTATCCTTTGCTGTTTCTATCAGTTGTTAAGTGAGTAATACTTTATCTTTTATTGCTTTTAATCAATTTAATTTCCTGTACACTTATTCCTGGTACACCCCCCTACAGCTGAGGTTAAGTGCATTGCCACTAATCACAATCATACTGAACATTTTTGGATTTGTTCATTGGATTCTGCAATCCAGGCGATGGTAGTTCTTGCATTGCTCTTTATGAGACTCAAACAATCACCCTTCGAAATAGCAGCCCAATCTAAATCTAAATTCAGAGGGTAGAGATGGATTGAACGAACGAACGAACGAACGAACGAACGAACGAACGAACGAATGATTTATTATATTATATTATATTATATTATATTATATTATATTATATTATATTATATTATATTATTACTCTTTCTTTGTTTCTTTTATTTAATTATCTTACTCCATTTACAATTTACTGATTTTAGATGTATTTTTAAAGCAACATTTATTCTCTGAAATCAATTCTTAATATTGTGTACTTCTCAAATAAAATCTTGTTATAAGGATGTTTACATATTTTCCTGGAAAACAAGACAAAAATTGATTAAAAAAGAGATTGTTGCCATGTAAAATCTGGTTGATTTAAATGTTGTGGCAGGAACAATGAAGGATGTTTCTCCAGGAAAATGTCCTATTTGTGTAAATCATGTTAAGCGTATTGCATCCCAGCTTTCAGGACTCGAACATGAAGATTTGACCATGCAGGCCTAATATTAAGATTTGTTTACATACACAGAATCATACTGAACATTTTTGGATTTGTTCATTGGATTCTGCAATCCAGACAGTTTCTTTTTGTCTCATGCGCCCTCAAAACTAGAGAATCATCCTCAGACCCTGTCGAACTTTCTCCATTAGCTTTAAAGCTGGTATTTGGTCTGGCCAGTTGAGTAAAAGCTATTGGTCATAAGTTCATTAGGTGTCCTGAGGCACATGTCAACCCATTGCAATTTACTTTATTTATGCCTGTCGCCTTGAGTCATTAGTCTCTATGACTATAATGAAATTTTGCAATGCTGTTAGAGTCACTTAACAAATGAAGACTAAGACGACTCTAGATGCCTCATTGATTTAGATGTCTGAGGTCGGTTGTCATGGTATAAGGGGCCGACAGGACAATGTGTGTGTGTAGATGTGTGCTATTCCAGATATGCCGTCAAATCCATCACGTACAGCAGTGTATCAGTTTTCTACATGAACTCTGATAATCTATAGATCTGTAGTTTTAGACAAGCTCAAACTGAGTTGCCTGTGTCTGTGTGTGCATGAACCCAATAGGCCCCAGAGACCTCTTCAGTCCGACGTTACAGAAAAATATTGGACATAGGACACCTAAGATCAAACTCCATTACATTAAAGAAACATTAGACGCAGTAGTTAAGGAGGGAACGGCTCGATCCATTTACATGTCAAAGATGGGGGAGTGCAGTCACAACCAATTACGTTGGCGGAGTAGTCTGACTGTCTGGGGCTTTCTCTCCTGTCCTCCACTCTTCATCTCTCTAATATTCATTTCCTTTGTTTTATGGGTGAATATTGCATGTAGCGTTTCCTTTCTTAAGCTACACTGTTGAGTGCTAAAGGCTAGTCTAAGCTGTTTGTCACAGCCACATGTGAGGCTCCACTTTACTTGGTTTTTATCTAAGGATGAAACAAGCTGCCTGGTGTCAAGGTCTCTGTGTGATTTTACACAGCTGCATTTGCAAAATAACACAACAGCAGGCTGAAAATATCAAAAACATTGAATGAAGAATCAAATGAAATACTCCAACATAAGGGACAATGACGTGACTCTCTCTTGTGTTTCATACATTGTCCTAATTTATTCACAAATGTATTAAAATGCAATGAATATGCATCTTCTATGATTTTTTATTTAAAATTCATTTATATGAGGGGGTTATAAAGTAAAAAATTATCAGGTTAATACTGCTGTCATAATTTCATCATGTGGTGCGGCTCCCCAAAAACATAATGATGTTTCACGAGTTCACATGTTAATGAAATCTGATGTAATATTATAATGCGTATTTGGCTTGCTGTCCGGGGGGAGGGCTCCGAGCTCGGAATTCGGCCCGACCCCAGAGTACTCCCCCCTATAAATGTATAGATCATAGGTATCTATGAGCAGACCCAGCCGAATGTGAGGTGACGGGGTGGTGGCGGGATGCTGAGAAATTAGTCATGAGACAGGAGGTAAGGGAAGGCTTTATTTATACTGGCTTCTTCTTGTGCTGATTGGATGATTACCTGAACATGCTCCTCCCGAACTTTGTTACATAAAACTTCATTTAGTGGCACCACATGAGTCCTTCCATGTAAATTGTTCCTGAAAATGGTATAAAAGTTTTTCAAAATAATACGAAACCAATATACGAGAAATCGGCATACGTGTTTAAAGAAGTTTTTTTTTATATTATTATTCCTTTTCTTTATCATGAGCACTCTTACACACTCCGTAAATAATGTAAATATTGTGCAGCACTGTAAAAAAAAATAAAAATAATTTTACAAATTGAGAGAAGAGTTTAAAAATGTTTGTGGTAAATCAACAGCATGCCACAAACAAATTTCAGTTTAAGATGCATTTGACCTGAAATACCTCATACTTGACACATGTACCTAACCCATACAAAACCATGATTCAGTGAAGAGTATTTAATTTTGGCCCTTTTGTGCCCTGATTTGGTGATGGTGTAAAGCAGGTTAACTGGGTTAAGATTCTTATCCATCCCAAAGCCTTTGGAGCCATTCCTTAATAATCCTTTTCACCCCCTGAGACATTATTGCCAGGTTTAGCCGGATTTACCTCACCCGATAGCAGAGCCGACAGTGTCAAAACAGTCGCCATTTCAGAGAAAAACTCACAGCAAAGGGAACAGTGACACAGACTTAGACAGAGATTAAAAGACACAGATGCTGATAGATGGTGTAAGTAGGCAAAATGTTAGATAAAGCCTCGCATCCCGAAATTAAAAGCTTGTTTCTTGTCTGTGGGCCCTCAGTGGAATAACAGCAAGCATGATGAGGACTCCTGTGCTGTGTGTGTAATCCTGACAGATCAATTTATGTCCCTGCCACCAAATGGCCTATATTTCACCGGACTGCTGTAAGAAACAGCAGCATGGAGCAGTGCGGCCATTAACACAGAACTGTCCAGTGGGATAGAGCTACGTGCTTTGGATGGAGGATCTATTCTTGCTTGTGTGTGTGTGTGTGTGTGTGTGTGTGTGTGTGTGTGTGTGTGTGTGTGTGTGTGTGTGTGTGTGTGTGTGTGTGTGTGTGTGTGTGTGTGTGTGTGTGTGTGTGTGTGTGTGTGTGTGTGTGTGTGTGTGTGTGTGTGTGTGTGTGTGGAAAATGTTTGTTTTATCTGAAGAGCTGATTAAAATTGTCCCTACCACATTGTCCTTTCAGTAAACAACACTAACCACATGCAAATTTTCCATCACCTTAAGGTCAGTGACAGTGACAGACATGAGATTAATTATTTGGGGCATCTCTCATACTATGAGCAGCTTCTGAATAAAAAATCATTTTGTTTTAATTATTTTCAACATGTCAAACAACAGGTCAAGCATGTTAGAGTGTATACCATAATATTTCAGTACTTCAATTTAAACTAAATGAAAATGAGAAATGTTGCTTTGGCAACTGCCAAGTGTATGCTATGTTTTGATTTAATTCTAGTTCCTTTGTTTTAATTTTCCCGCCACTAGTTTGTTTCTGTGGTTACTCATTTGAATTACACAACTGTTTCAGTTTCTGTTAACTTTTTTCTTGCCAAACACCTTATTTGTGAGAAAACGTTTCCCGCCAAACACAGAATTTTCTGGGTTTCCATGTTCTCACTGTTATGCGCTAGGGGGTGCTATGACACCTTCTGAAAGAGGACTGAATCTCCTGATAAAAGCACATGCGAAGAAGATGCAGAAACAAGCAATCTCATGTAGTCATGTAATGTAATCATCAACATTAAACAGCATTTAAATCAAAACTACCTAATGTTACTGGATGAAATGTCGACTGAGCTACAGGACTGTTCAAGCATTGGGGGTGTTGATGGACTAGATATACTCCATCTATGTTTTGTTCATTGTTCTGAACCTGATCCAGATGTAGTATTTGACAAAAACGTAATTTTCTCAACTTTTTGCTCAAAATGTGTGTTTTTTATGAAACTTACCCATATTCAGGTGTTGATAACAAAAGAATGCATGAAGCCAGAATAAAACAGTTTTATGGAATGGAATTTTTGTGACAATTATCAAAAACTGTAGCTGGCAACTTTTTTTTTATTTTTTTTTTTACACTAGCTGGGAAAAAGTTAATTAGCTTCCAATGTGTATTTGAGCCCTCAGTTCATTCAGTTCTTTGTTCAGTGTCGTCAAAGTTAAATGGTTATTTTGCTGAGGTTTCACCTGTGATCTGCATGTTTTTTTTAAATTAATTTATTTTTATTTTTATTAAAGACGTTTTTTGTAAAAAAAAAATTCCATCGTCATGCACTTTAATACAGCCACAACCTGACAGAACATCAAACCTAAAGAAAAGTAAGAAGGGACATTCCTGCAGTTCGCCTTCTCATCCTGGAACAGGAGGTGCATTCCCTCGAGGACCACACGAGAGATTTCATTGGGTCTGGCCAGCCTCAACTAGAGGTCCTTGGCACGCCTGCCCATGGAAGGTCCTCGAGGGAGCTTTGCAGAATACCTAGAGTTGGTGCTGGTGAGATATGGATCCCCCTACACTGTCTGTGCTGCAAGGTTTGTGAGCCGGCAACATCTTCCGTTCCTGTTC
Organism: Leuciscus leuciscus; assembly: GCF_965113295.1. NCBI lineage: Eukaryota > Metazoa > Chordata > Actinopteri > Cypriniformes > Leuciscidae > Leuciscus > Leuciscus leuciscus. Next base: position 6,811 of record NW_028118148.1, read on the forward strand.
TGTTCGGTGTTCCATAGACCTCTGTGCCCTCCGCTGCGCTCCGTCTCTCCAGCTGTTTGGCTCAGTCCCACCGGCTCCAACTCAGTCCTCAGGCACCATGGCTCAACCTCGGACACTCATTACTGCGGCTCCGGCTCGGCCTCTAGGACCATTGGGTTCGTCCGTTTTCACTGTCTCTATGTCTGTGCATAAGATTCCATTTCTACCGGCCTCGTCTCTGTCAGTCATCCCCCTGGTGTCATCAGCCAAATGTCTACCATGACTCCTCCCTCCCTCGACCTCAGGCTCCTCCAGCTCCTGGCTCCGCAGTCCCACCATCATCGCCGCCCTGGTGTCTCTCGCCGTCCCCCTGTCCTGTTTCCTGCCATGCACCTGCTCCACGTCCTCCTTCAGAGCCCCCACCCTCACTCCAAAAAAACTTTTTTTAAAGATTTACGCAATTTAACTAATAGTAAAATTCCATAAAATGTAACAAAATAATCCTTAAATGAATAATCGAATAAGATTTGTTCAGTTACTCAATTAAAACACGTAAGGATTGTTTAATTCAATATTTTTGCCTTTTTGCAATAAGACAAGGTCTTATTAGTTGGTCAAGGTTAGTTCAGGTTGTCATTTGGCGTGACTTATAATTTAATTGAAAAAATATATAAAAAAATGTGGTAACACTTTATTTTGATGGTCCCTTTTGAACATTCTGTTGACTATAAGAAAATAATGACTACGATGTCTATGCTCAAATGTATTCAAGGTAAAGGGAACACTTAAAGTACTTCCAGAGAATGTGCTTTTTGAGTCTTTTAAAGTTAGTTTATCAATTGCAACATTGATAAGACAATAGTTCTGTAAACTGGTCCATAACTGAGCCAGGTGGTTTTCACACTAAAGGTGTTCTGATCATACAGCTTTGCTAAATATAGTTCCTTTATACTCATGTTCTCTTTTGTTCTCTGCTTTTGTTCTATGCCTGGTGCCTCTAAAACTCTCAGAGCCCCTAATTGTAGTTGAAACCCACCAATGACTGTTGGCTCTTATAATAAGCAAGGTTACAGTATATATTTTGAGAGGCCTTAAAGCATTACTCTACGTTTCATTGAACCTGGCACCTGGCCTTCGATGACACTGCTAAAGCGCTTAAGACAGATAGAAACTGTGATTATGTCGCCAGAGAGGGTCATCGCTGTTCAGATCAGAGCAAGGTGACAAAACCAAAGTGTTCCAGTCACCTGCTCTTGATAAGAAGCTCAGGTGGTGTGAAGGTGGAAGCTAGTTGACCTTGTGGGGATATTTTTTGTCCCCATCAGGAAAACAGCTTATAAATAATACTAAGTGAAGTTTTTTTGAAAATATAAAAATGCAGAAAGTTTTCTATGATTGGTAGATTTAGGGGTAGGGTTAGGGCTACCAAACCGTTAGTACATTATAAAAATCTTTACGTCTATGGAAAGTCACTATAAAATATGAAAATCCAGTGTGTGTGTGTGTGTGTGTGTGTGTGTGTGTGTGTGTGTGTGTGTGTGTGTGTGTGTGTGCATGTGTGTGTGTGTGCATGTGTGTTTGTGTGAGTGTAGCCTACTTGTAAAACTATCTTTGTGATGACCAGTTTGAGTTTTAGACCATTGGAGTGAGGAAAAAGAGACTAAAGTGAGGACATTTTGGCTGGTCCTCACTTTCTGAGACCCCTTTAAAGGTCTGTTTTAGGGATAAGGTTATAATTAGGTTAAGGGTAGGTTTAGGGTAAGGGTTTGGGTTAGGCACTTAGTTGTAAGGTTAGGGTAAGCGGCTAGAGATTGCATTGTGTCAGTGAATGTCCTCATAAAGATAGATGTACAGTGTGTGTGTGTGTGTGTGTGTGTGTGTGTGTGTGTGTGTGTGTGTGTGTGTGTGTGTGTGTGTGTGTGTGTGTGTGTGTGTGTGTGTGTGTGTGTGTGTGTGTGTGTGTGTGTGTGTGTGTGAGTGAGTGTGTGTGAGAGAGAGAGAGAGAGAGAGAGAGAGAGAGAGAGAGAGTTCATTAGGCTAGAGTTGAGGGAATCCTATGAGGTTGCAAACAGGGAAAGGGTTCCTGTGATTACTGTTAATTACCCGCAGGGCCTTATAATACACACACTGAGTATGCAGCAAGTCTGAGCACATTGCCAGGCCACCCCTGAACTTCCTTTGGGTCCACCCTCATTTCCTCTTCCCGGCCATGAGTGATGAGAGTTGTAATGAGATCATGCTAAGTGTGTGTGTGTGTTGGGGGGGCAATGCTTTCCTCTGGTAATCAAGTATATGCCTCGTTCAGAAGATTTGTTCCTAATTCTGTTGATTTTCCGAGTAAAACGTTTGGAAATGATCAAAAAGTCTTTTTTTTCTTTTAAAAAAATAAATAAATTTCTTATAACTTTGTTTTGCCACTTTTATTTATAGCTATAGTGGGGAGAGAGGACTGGATGGGAAGAGGAGCCTTAATGAAATGATGCAAGCCAGATTCAAATTTGTATTATATCATTTGTAGTATATACACTTCAGAAAAACAGAGTACACAATAAAAAAATAAATATAAAAAAATGTAAAGAAAGGAAGAGTTGACTGAATGGCAAGAGCCATCACAAACATGGCAAGAACTTTCTTAAAATAGCATGATCCAATTTGATTGGCTGGCTTTTCCCAGTTTTAGGGAGTTGCAATGCTTTTTTTAATCAGTTTTATCTGCTGGGAAAGAAAGCCATCACAGTTCCCAGAACATGCATTGTGCAGTGCATCTTCTTTTAAGACAGAACAAGTTCCTGATTTTGCCAAAGTTTGTGAGGTTAATGACATTAACTCATTCATATTCAACATAATTCATATTTTTTGGGGGGGGGATTAAGTGAGAAATCTTTAATCACTTTACCCCCTGGGATATATCTAATTTAAGATTTGCCCATCCTTATGTACTAAGTGCGAAGTGGACACGATTTAATGCTGATTGTCCAAATTCTGGCTACGGCAAGGGGTTTGGCTGTTAAGTGACCTTGATAACAGGTGTGATCGACTTGAAGTGGCACAGCACAGACCGATCAGTGTATGATCTCTCTAATCGCTCTCACAGTACAATGATGTCATACACCAATCGGTTTGCTCAGTGTTTCAAGTCGAACACATCTCTTCCAGTTGAGAAATACACACTTGTTCTAAATTTTAAACCATTCTAAACCAATATCTAAACCAATATTTAATTGTACTATAGATGTTTCAGCAATGACCATGACAACTGTAATCTGACAGTCATGACAACATTTTCCTGCGGCTCCATAGTGATCAATCACATGGCATTTGCCGTTTAAGTATTAGCTATACAATTTATTTTGTCCCATTAAGAAAAATAGCAGATTTCAAATTGTGCACTTTCTGGCAGGTCAAACATCAGACAAGCATCTTTCAATCTCCAGGTATTATAGACCTCCTTGGGCTACAGTAACGAAGACGTCAGCAAAGGCACCTACAGTACCTTCTCGTTCCTCTTTTTCTTCTAGGCTGCTTTTCTAATTATCAGAAAAAAGAGCCAGGAAGGAAATTACATCTCCAGCCTCCCTTGAACCAGTCGCTTGAAGGTCAACACCAGGGTGTCTTATCCTCAAAGTGGAGTGCTGAAATGCAGACACTAAAAATATCTAGAAAGGTGTGTACTATGACATCAACCGGTTGCAGGGTCATCAAATTGGCAGCGCAGGAGAGTTGTGATATGAAGATTCTTTGCGTCATTAATCTGTAATACACTGACAATTCTGGAAGTTATTCAGCAGCAAATTTCACAAATGATAATTCTGCAAGCTTTGAAGGAGTTTCATCCTTCTGTCTAATCTTCACTTTGTCGTCAGTTTAAATTCAGCTAAAACAAAGACACCAGACATCCGGCCATGGCACGCAAACAGGCGCTCAAGATCCCACATCATACAATTCTCAATCCCGTCTCTGATGACAGGAATGTCTTGGATCTTAAGCAGTGACCCAGACATTTGCAGGCCTTTCATTTAGGTCTCACCCCAAACCAAGCAGCTGGGCTATCAGGCCTCATTTCCCTCGATCCCTGGTTCTGCAGGCTGGCCAGAGCACTGGGGCTTGTGGCAAGAGAACTGGCCAGTGTTTCCGTACTGTAAGCTGTGGTCTCTAGGGTAGCAAGGCTCATTTGCTAGCTCAATGGAGGCTGTCTCCTGCCCTGCGCCTCACCGCACTCTCTTTGGACTGCAACGCATTTCTTTTCTTTGCTTATGAGGAACAGAGAAGGAGAAAGAAAGAGAAACCGAGATGGAAGGAGCGTGATCGATGGAGGGGCAAAGCCTTGGAGACACAAAGACTGACTAAAAAGAAGGGTGCAGAAATGAGAACACTGTAAGCTATACATCATCATCATCTAACTTTTATTATAACAAAAAAGTGGTACTGTTATGATTTTAGCATAGTATTATATATATATATATATATATATATATTTTTTTTTTATATTATGGAGTACAATGCAGATATAATGTTGGAAGAACAATATGGTTAGCATTTATTTCAAAGTAACTCATATCTCATCTCCCAACAAATGTTGTGCTTTTCTCACTGGTTCCCCAGAATAGGATGCTAGTGTGCTGGTGTTAATTGACTGAACCAGCAAGACTTCCTTTGGTCTCACCAGAAATATCTTGTTGGTCAACCAGCTTCAGCAAGTTTCACCAAGTTTTGTAAAGCCATTCTGGTCACCAGCTAGACTAGCTCCAAAAATAGCCCTAACCACAATAAACCATCCTGATCCAAAATGGAATTTCTGATCTAAACTGCCTGATACCATCACTGTACCATAGCAGTATCACAAAACCTTTTTGTAAAGCCTGGTACACCAAGCCGACGGTCGGCCATCGGGCAGTTTTTGTGAGTCGGCCGACTAAGTTTTTCTAATGTTACGTCATCTTACCTGAGTGTTCCTTGGTGAATATTTCAATATTAACATGAGCGGAGTGGAATAAAGAAAGTGTTTAGCAGGATTGATATTCAAAACAGTGAGCAAAACAGTGCTTTGTTTATGGTTTGTGTTTCTGCCGCCTGCAGCGTTGGTTTCCCTTTTTGAATGACGAATATAGATGAATATATCTGCAGAAATAGACAGTTACTCATTTACACGCAGGCGCAGAAAACGCATTCTAGCTGATAGTCAGCAGTAGTTCTCTCTGTGTGATCAAGTGCAGCTTTTCCCCCCGACGCAGGCGACGCGAGGCGACAACACAGTCGGCTTTCATCAGCGCTAGTTCTTTGGCGTCGGTTTGGTGTGTCCCGGGCTTAAGGCCAAACTTGTGATGTCTCTTATAAATCTGTTCTTTAGCTTTAGCTGAGGTTGATGTTGCACCTCTGATCAGAGGTGGCAGTTGTTCTACTGCTATATTGTGTTCTTCCCCAAACACATTATTAAACTCACTCTAATTTTGTCCGTTGCTTAATCCACTGTCCCCAAAAATCAATGTTGCTCTGTCTGTCATGCTGACCCATAACCCTTCATGCCATCTGCTGCTCCTCGCTTATAATTCCCTCTGTTAGTGCTTTAGGACCACTGTATGTCTGACTGCCTACAAAAAGAACACACAGTTGCTCAGAATAACTAGAATGACTTGGTTTACTTAATCTTCACGAACACACTATAATTTAAAAACCATATAGATGGGCAGGTAGCAACCTTAATGACAATATTGAACAAGTTGCAAGAACATGAGATTCTGGTTGGTTTTTATTTCACTTTCTGTGCACTCTTTCCCTGGCATTTGTGAATGTATCTATCTGCACGCGTTGAGGAGAGAAGAAAGCTAAAAGAACTAGCCCGAGCAGGGGAAGTGGCCTCCCCTCGATCCCTTAGCCCTTCTTTGAAAAGCAAACTTCAAGCTGGGAGTGTTTACCTTGGCCAGGGCAGTGGCAGATCGATGATCTGCAAAGTGGATTTGTTATTGCCTTGTTTGCCTTGGCAGCCCTTGAGAGCAGCCCACTGATTGCCGCCCCAGATGTCTACAGTATGAACACACACACATACACAGATTCATATATATATATATATACATTTATGCACACACCACGTGCCTCAACATCATCCAAATTTCTTGTGCCCTGGAATCTTTTTGAGTCTGTGAAGTTCTGCCCAATGTTGGGACATGATGCTTTCACAGTCTGCATGTTCCCTATATTTATACTTCCTCTCATCCCAGTCCACCATTTCCTTATCCTGTCATTTGTCACAGAGCAGGAGTTCTCCATCGTACTCACGGAGATCTACCTTCCTGCGGAGTAGAGTTCCAGTTTTAATGAAACACATCTGATCCAGCTAATCAAGGTCTTTGGTTCTCTTGAAAAATGATAGGTGGGTGCTGGGATTAACCTCAACCAGGAGCCGAATTGAGCATCATGTCACCAGTTGGGATACATTATAAACTTTATCAACTTATCTCATTAATATTAATTAGTTGCTCACTGATATTAATTATGTGATGTTCACTCTGTAGTTCTTGTTGAAAGGCAGATAAGTGGGCACTAGACAAAGTATACTGCCACTTACAGCTTACCGCAAAGCAGCTAGTTAATCTTAAAGTTGTAATTTTATGCAAATTTTCCTTTACACAGTGTCTGAAAATGTTAAAATATAATGATTATTCCAAATAAGTGGGGGGAATAAAGAGCATGTCCCCCGGTTATGATGGTTGCTACTCCCCTGCCTGTCCCAGTGCGAACACTGCAGAGGAAGCAGCTCAGCTTTAATCTTGTAAAGACACACAGATGGATCTCCTCTTTCATGATCTTCATGACCGCATCCCCATCATTGGAACTGGTAGAGCTGTAATTTCCATCCACTTCAAAATGTATTAAATATTAGCTTATGTTAAACTGGACCAACATTGACTTTAAATTGAAGATAATAGACAGTAAGAAATCTGAGTTGTGTGCGAGTGTATTGGTGTAATGTCTCCTTGCTAATGCTGTCCACTCCAACTCTGCCAGACCTCCAGGGCTTTCAGGACTCTGGCCTCAACATTGAGGGCTGAGTTGGGGCCCTCTCTCTGTGTCTGTGTGGCCAAATAAAAATAACCTCTTGACACTTTTATGGCAGGACACAGTTGTGTGGATTTATGCTGCTTGTTTTCACACAGTTTAAAGTGAGAATGTCCAGGGCCAAAGGCTTATAGCCTCTGTCAGCACATATTAAATGTTTATGCTGTTTGTCTCACTCACTTGTTCTTTTATTTGAAACCAATTGCCTCTTAGCCTTTGTGCTAGCAATTCTGATATACGCCCTATTGCGACATGTTAGTGACATTGCCTCAAATGAGAAAAAGACAAAATCTTCCTCTTTTGTTGATCTCAGTAATTACAATTTAGTGTGGTATCCAGTAATAACTGAGCCAAAACAAAGAGTGAAATTGTCAATGTTGTGATAGAATTTGGTTAGAACTGTGAAATTTCCAAGCAGGACATTTTCCTGGATCAACATCCTTGCTGGCCATGGAAAAACATTCCTATCAACCAGTCAGTTTTTTTCTCTTTTTTTTCCTCACTATTCTTTACCTTCCAAACAAGAATATTATGGTTCCCTAACGGAGGTCCACTACCAACATTAATAAACTGTCTGGTTTTACAAGAGCAATTTTGGGTTTGGTCTTAATACTTGACAGTACCAGCCAGGCGAGCGTTTCCCAAAGCCAAATTTGGTCGCAAGTTCCATTGTTACCAATAGAGTTCAATGGAACTTGGGACCAAAGTTGGCTAATGATGCTTTTAGAAAACGCACCCCTGGTTGGGTCACAGGGTCTCATTTATGCCTGTGTATAACTCTACACCCTGTATTTATCTCCCAGCATATTAGTGGAGGCCTATAACACATTTTATTATTGTACATTCTTTAATACGTTTTGTTTTTTTGGTGTAATTTTTTGCTGACACAGCATGATGTGGTATTGTGGTAATTGAGGTGAAGCAGTTTTATCAAAGGTTGCCATACGGCCCTTGAACATATAACCTCACCTTTACAAGCACAGATCAAAAGCAGATTTGAGAGTTGAAAGTTCTGTGTATTTCTTGTGTTTAAGGTTTATATCACACTGACTTTCAGAAAAGGGTAACCACAAAGCCATAGATTTAAACCGCAGGGTCCAAAGAGCCCATAAATGGATCTCATAAGTATGATAATGATTAATTGTCGAGGAATAATGAGATTATTTAAACATGAATATTTAGACAGCTTCAAGCTTAGTGTCTACTGTGCCTACATAAGCAGATGTATTCCAAAAGAGTCTTCATACTCATGCAAAGAATTCAAGAAACTCAACTTATCATAAGCATATTGCTAAGCTAACTGCAATGAGCACAAAATCACATCAGATAATGCTTTACAATACATTAGAACAATTAGAACCTATTTATTGATTTATTGAACCTCATTCTGAATAAAATATAAGCTGCAATTCTCTCAACTTCCCCGCCATCTTGGATTAATGTTTTTTTCTGAGATGAATTATGAGTGCATTCTGGGATTTCTTTCTCTGATGATTTTTTACTCAAACTATACAACAATGAATAAAGCCATTGTTTTAAAGTGTATGCTTTACTTAGGAACATCTAAGTAATTAATACAGTAGATATTGTGTAGACAACATAATAGAAATAATGTGGTACCCATCACCCAAAGACAGAGACCTGTACACAATACACAATAACAGTAACATTCTTTGGATCATTTTGAGTATGCATGTGTCATTTTAAGTAGAAAATAAACTCCAGATGTCACAAAACAGTAAGTTACTAAACCTAACAACAAAAGCAATGATAAAACAGCGTAAATACAGCTGGAAAACAGTGAAAAATGCAAAACCATTAATTATTCATGCCCCAGTGCATTATGGGAACACCAGTTTCAGAAAGTTGAATAGGTTTTACTTAAATTTATACGGTTCATATTTACGCTTTTATTTCTATAAGATTACTAGTACTGATTTAGAATTTACTTTACCTTGCTTCTTGCCCAAACTAACTTATTCCAGTAGAAATTACATTTGTTTTTTCCTGTAGTATTTACTTTACCACAGAATAATTTTTATCAGTGTGCTCACTAAGTTTTGAGAAAGCTTTTGCTTCATTAGAGACTATATTGTGCAAGGTTTTTCACAGATATTAGCCATAAGATTCAAGGGAAGACTCTTGACATTCTAAAATTAAATTAAATTAAAAATGAAACCCTTATTTCGTCTTTCATGCGCACGCAAACACAAACAAACCGACTCATCTCTCTGTGTCGTGAAGATGCTCATCAGTGGGTCATTTGGGATCTCTGCTGGGTGTCTTGTTTTCTGTTTGGATTAAGGTGAGAAGGCAGACTACCCAACCAAACAGAGCACACACCAACACCTTGGAGGCATATGACACCTCTTCTGTCACTGCGAGTATGAGTCCCAACAGTGCACATACACACACGAATTTTTTTTTTTTCTCTTTATCCTAAACATACTCCGCTCACTTTAGACAGGCACAGCATTTAAACAATTTAGCACATCTATTGACGGTTGACCAGTAGGTTTTACTGTCGGCAGGACAGAGGCTTTACAGGGGGCCTGTGAGGAAACATTCAGCCCGTATTAATCATATCACTTTCTCCTTTAGAGCACATGCTATGACAGCCATCAGCACAGGCATACCTTATGCACTCTGACTGGGTGAGAGAGAGAGAGAGAGAGAGAGAGAGAGAGAGAGAGAGAGAGAGAGAGAGAGAGAGAGAGAGAGAGAGAGAGTGTGTGTGTGTGTGTGTGTGTGTGTGTGTGTGTGTGTGTGTGTGTGTGTGTGTGTGTGTACGTACGTACGCGTGCGTGTGTGTGGTTCAGGTAAACCCTACATTATGGGGACAAAGGTCTTTTAGTCCCCATGATGAAAACAGCTTATAAATCATACAAGGTAGAAAACTACAAGTTTTCTGTGATGTGTAGGTTTAGCGGTAGAGGTAGGGTTAGGGGATAGAATATACAGTTTGTACAGTATAAAAATCATTATGCCTATGGAATGTCCCCATGATAGGAATACCTGTGTGCGTGTGTCTGCATTATTTGTTCATTATAATTTTTTTGTTTTCAAACCCTACTGTACTGTTTTGGTGTCTACCTAAGGCAATATCTTAACCGAAAGAGAACCTCATAAATGTCACATATTGGTTGTAATGAGCGCAGAATGACGAAGGAGTACAAATGAACAGTCTTTAATCATAAAATCCAAGAGGTAACACAAAGGAGAATACCCAAGGAAATAATAGGCTACACCAACCACATTAAACTAAGACATCATTGAACAAGGAAGGAAGGAAACTAAGAGCTTAAATACACATGGAGTAATCAACAGAAACTGAAACAGGTGCGGAACTCAAGAGTAACTTTAGAAACAAACAAGCTAACAGAACTAGAACAGGGAACAGAATGAAAACAAAACCAAAACAGACCAAAATAGACCAAAACAGAACTAGAAAGTATCAATAAGTGACTGAAATAGCTAGCTAGCTAGCTACATATACTGTAGATTCTTTGTGCTTCAATGCTCATTACCATACAGCACACAAGTACAGTAGCATTTACTAAAATGAAGCACATTAGAGCTAATGCTCACAGTTCATTTAGGCATTAGTATGACATTAGCATGCTGCTAGGCTAAGAACTCAATTCTACATTAAAAATCATACAACTTTTGAGTGAATTAGTTGATTAATTAGATTATTTAGATTCAACTATTTTATTGCTTTTCAATAGTTCATCAGATTTAATCTACATTTGAAATTCTGAAATAATAATTAAGGAAGTCTCATTAAAAGGATGAAGTAGTTTTATTATACATTTACTTTAAAATGGTATTAATATTTAAAATATATAAAGTGTCTTTTTAAACCTTTTTATGACAAGGCAAGGTTAGTTTAGGTTTTAAAATGGCGACTCCCCAAAAACATAATACCTAAAACTTAAAAATGCATGATATTTGTTCAAATTGTTTTTTTTTTAAGTATTTCTTTTTTCTTTATTGTCGACACATTTTTTTCACTGACCCAGAAACTAAAGAGATAGTTCACTCAAAAATAATAATCATTTAATCACCCCACTGGTGTTCCAAACCCAAAAGACTTCAGAACACAAATGAAGTTATTTTTAATATTATCTCATTATTTTTGCCCATCCATTGAAAGTTAATGAAAATATATGCATATTTTCAAGTTTCTAAAAGTTCACAAAGACATGAAAGTAATCTAATTAAATAGAGTAATTTAATCATCTTCTGAAGAGACACAATAGCTTTAAACGATGAACAGCTTGAATTTAGGCTTTTATTCTCATAAACAATCAGCTCACATATATATGAAATATTGGCTCTAATCCAATCACGAGTGAGTTGCCTACCTAGATGTCCAATAGATTTCAATTGTGCTAAACATGAGTTCAACAGTGCATGCTGTCTAGGCAAGGCAAGGCAAGTTTATTTATATAGCACATTTCATACACTATGGCAATTAAAAGTGCTTTACAAAAAGGAATTAAAATAATCACAAAATAAAAGCAAGGAAAATTAAAACAGTTATAAAAGAAATTAAAAGAGATATATGATACAGTTATAAAATGAATTAAAATAGTAAAAGGTAGATAAACTTCTCATCTTGCAAAACACCAATTTATCATATTTTCCACAACTCCCAGTTTTACTCTGAGATTTTCCCATGGTGATTAAACTGTGTCTGTGGTGTTATTTCGGCGCCTAAGAAATCTATTGGACATCTAGGTAGGCAACTCACTCGTGATTGGATTAGAGCCAATATTTCAATGTACACTTCACTGCATTTAGTTTCTGTGCATCTCCATTCCCTCTCTTGCAACTGTATACACTTTTATTCACAGATTGTGTGCATGAGTTTATTGGCCTTAGACGTCCCTCCGTGATCTGTCACGTGTACCCACACACACTGAGTGTGAAGTGTGAAACCAAACCCCCACACTGCTGAGAGTATTCTCCATAAACATGCACAAAAAGCTAAAGTATAAATGTGCTGAGGTGAAGACCATATTGATGCTAACAAGCAATGTCAGGAGTCTGCGAGCTTGCTGCTCTGGGACTATAATAAATGGTTTGTTACATTTTGTTGTGTTGATGGAATATAAACATCCAACGCCAGGTCTGGTGAAGCTGAGATAAACTAAAGTGGTCATTAATCGTGAAAGAGGAGCGCAGCTGAGGTGCCAGAGTAATTAATGTAACAAATAGTGATGCTAGAATGAAATGAGTGTCACTTACTTTTCTTCTAGCACCATTTACATTTCTCTACACATTCTGTAATTGATGTGTTTAGATGTAGAAAAATGTACACAGGCATAAGCTCTCTCCATCCCATACACATACAGAGACACACACAAAAGCCATATGTTTTTGGTGCCGTTCTTCCCATTTCCCCTCCTGAACTGTGAACAATAATGCTATTGTTTATAATGCCGTTTAATAAATCATTTTTTATTTGTTGGTGGACTGAGTATGATGGAGCTGTTCTCACTAAATCTCCGTTAGTAGGTCCAGATGAGCGAAGTGCTAGTATTGCCATCCACCGATGTGCCTGCAGAGTACATTACCAGTTCAAAATAAACATGCAGTTGCTCCATCAGCTTTCTGTGTACACCACTTTCACCAAGAGCCATTACTGCCTGGAAGGGTGAGGACTAACAAGAGCTTGCTAGGCTTTTGCTAACTATTTATTATTGATGGTACTGCGTAACTTTAGTGCACCACCAACCATCCCATTCATTCATAACACTGGAGACGGGAGGGAGAAATAAATTGTCGGACACGAGTTTGGTGGTCGCCTCATTCTGAATCGGACTTGCTGGGTAAGTTAGCATAGAGAGGGTTTAAACTCATTGGAGTTAGGTGATTGTAATGACTGAGCTGGGTTGTATGGTTGTAACACCAATGAGGCTCAGAAAGCTTGCCCTCAGACCGCCCAGACGTTCTCTGTCCATTCACTATCCACTTGAAGCATTGATGTAACTCCCGGTAGTCAGAGTAACACAATGGCTGCTTCTGAGGAAGAACTCATCACTGGAATTTCTAAAGTTTTCCATGTTTGTGGCATCACATTCTCTGAATTTTGTTTGAGGAGCTTAGTAGCAGGTAAACAGCAAATCTAATGTCTGTGAAATAATCAGTATTTATTACTTTTGGACAGGCATAAATTGTGATTACAAAGTCTAGACATGTTTCCGCTCATTTCTTTTGTGTTTTCTGTTCAGTGTTTGAATTGTGACTGGGCTTTTGCCGAGTCCCCCATGCACACTATTAACCAACCCCAAACCCCTTTCAGATGTTTAAAAGGGGTGAAAGAACCATACTGTACATAAGTACATACAATTAAAGGTTTAACACAACCAAGCTCAACTAATATTTTGTGTGAAAAACTTTTAAGAACTAATAGCCTACTAAAAGGCATAATGTCAATGCCATTGCAATAATTACACAGATTTCAACTCAATGAAACAGAACGGGACTTCCCAGGTTTTGTATTATAGGGGTCCAGTACACAGTTTCTGTACATCCGGTCTAGAGCTGAGATTTTTCCACACTGGTCTATCTATCACTGTATGCTGTGATTGGTTGCTTTTGGAAGGTAACATGGTCCCTCAGTGAGTAGTAATGTCACCTCATAACAAGGTCCCTCAGTGAGTAGCAATGTCACCTCAAAACATGAAGGTCCCTGATTTGGAGGACTTTCTTTGTGAAGTTTGCATGTTTTGTTTTTCCTGTGTTGTTGTGGGTTTCCTCCGGGTGTTTTAGTTTCTCCCACAATAGGTGAATTGGAGACAGTAAATTGCCTGTAGGTATGAGGACAAGTGGTTTGAGAATGGATGGACTGTTTTGGATGATCTGTCTGGTCAGTTATGTTTGCCAAGTAGTCTTATTGGTTAGGAAGCCTGTTATGAGCAACTGATATTTGGAGGCTGGTGACTTGATGCTGGTGTTCAGCTTCCATAACAGATGCTGGTGATTAGCTAAGCATGTTGTTGAACCGGTTGAGGTGTTTAGAATCAACATTTTCAAAAGTTTTACAATGTTAGTGCAGGTAAGAATTCCATCTGCTTTAACACACCTACCTGTAAATTTCTAGTAATCATGAAGATTTTCTTCAGGTGTATTTCATTAAGCTGTGGTCACAATTACAAAATTTTGTTGAAATTACCGCATTATCTTTTCAATAGTGCAGCGATGTATGAAGCACTGCTTACACAGAAATAACTTTCAAAACAAACTTTTTTCTGTTGGTTAATGTTATTTGAATCTGCATGACCAACTTTGAAATCTGGGTGGGGAAATCTTTCACCCTCATGTGAAATTTCCAATATTGTGGATTTCTATTGAATGATTGGTTTTCACCTTTACAGAACGATGGGAAATGTGACCGCACATTTAGGGCCCTATCTTACACCCGGCGCAATGCAGCAAGTGTTTTTTGCTAGTTTCAGTCCGACGCAGTTATCATTTTCACGTCCTGCACCACGTTGTTTAAATAGCAAATGCATTTGCGCCCATTTGTGCGCCCATGGGCATGCTGGTCTGAAAACAAGGTGTGTTCTGGCGCATTGTTGGAGCGTTGCTATTTTGAGGCAACAGAAATAGCCATTGACCAACTGAAACCTGGTCTAAAATCAATTGCGCAATATTTCTTTCTTGTTATTTAATGAGCGTGTTAGTAGTACGCATATAGAGGGGTCTACAACACATGTACAGTATGCTTATTAAACACACAGGGACGCACAGCAGCACACAAGCATGGCAAATATTTAAAATAAAAGGATTACAATGTAAAATATTATTATTGTGTACATAAAGATATGGTGGAATCCGGCTTGTCCCGTAGATGGTCTGCTTGCGCACTTTTACCTTGCACAGGAGCAGTTCAGTTTGCGCTCTGGAGACACGTTCGGTCTTTCCACTATCAAATTCCGTCATGTATATAGCGAATCTGCCATGGCGCGATGAGACTCTGATTGGTTTAACGCACGTAAATCCCAAAACACACCCACTACTTATTAAGGGAATAGGGACATTCCCGTCGTTAAACTAACGAAAGTGGATTCGGACTTGCGCTAAGTGAACTTGCGCTGTGCGCTTTAGACCATGCACTTAGATCGTTAAAATAGGGCCCTTAGAGTTGGAACTAAACTCTGCATTATCCTTCTCTATGACAATTCCTAAGAACACAGATGAAAAGAGACAGTTGGGTAAAATTAGCCTGTCCTGTGGCTTGAGTCGATGAATAGTCATTGGACATGCTCATTTGGAAAACTAGAATATTCTCTAAGATTATTGAGGTGAAATTTGAAATTTGAGCTATGTCTTAACTTGCAGTTGAAATTGTTCTTAGTTGTTGGCAACCATACAAACTTTGGTTAGCTCTGTATAATGGATGGCAGATCTTCAAATGCTGACGATGACTGAGTACCAAGTGATGATTGAACCAGCTTAACTTGGTGAATGCTTGTTTTGTATAAACTGAGTGAATCTGCAGTGTCTCTGCAAGGTCAGGTCTGGTGTATGCAAAATTCATTTTGTGTTGAAGAACTCAGTAACCCAAGAACAGAGCTGCAGTACAATGCGCTAAGGATGGCTTTTTGTTTCCCCAGTCATTCATGAGGTGTTGGACATGCATATGTAACTTTTGTACACTTTAAAAGCACACTGTGATGCCCTTCGGCATAAGAGCTATTAAAACATAGAGAAGACATCCTTAAACACACTTGCATGTGCACATAAACAAACAGCTGTGGGTGCACTCCCCTCCATTAATGCTTTGAGTTCAAGCTCACCTCCTTCCCCCCTCAATATATCGCTTTTAAGATGACATTGGCGTGTATGTGTATGTGTGTTCGTGAAGGGAGCAAGCTGAAAGGCAGATGCATTGTGTGAATGGGAGCGTAAGTAAAAAGTCTTTTCACAGATGTCAGTTGATGGGATTACTCACACTCTTCAGCCTAAGGACAGAAGTGATAGAAAAAGAGAGAGATTTAGGAAAGGAGAGAGAGAGAGAGAGAGAGAGAGAGAGTGTGTGTGTGTGTGTGTGTGTGTGTGTGTGTGTGTGTGTGTGTGTGTGTGTGTGTGTGTGTGTGTATGTGTGTGTGTGTGTGTGTGTGTGTGTGTGTGTGTGTGTGTGTGTGTGTGTGTGTGTGTGTGTGTGTGTGTGTGTGTGTGTGTGTGTGTGTGTGTGTGTGTGTGTGTGTGTGTGTGTGTGTGTGTGTGTGTAAATGATTTAACAGCTAGCTCTCTGAAAGTGCTGAAGATCAGAGATCGTGTTGTGAACTGCCCATCATTCTGCTAATCCAGAGGGCTCACATCCGCATTAACACCCCCACATCATACAGAGCGCCACTGGAGGTGGTGGCTGCCAGGATTTTTTGAGAAACCGGAAAACAGAGTGATTGAAAGTCTGGCAGAGAGTAAAGGTCCAGCAGAACAAGATGATGTAGATTTTGATGGAAAGACAATAAATGAATGAGAAAACTTGAGGCTGCTGTCTCATCCTGGTCTTGATCAAGGCTCAATTAGATCTATATCATCTAATCCCGCCTCCCACACGTGAATATGCGCACCAAATCTCTAATGGAGCTTTGTCGAACCCAATAACACAGATATCCAGCATAACAATTTATGCCTGTTATTCTAAGTTGATAAATGTTATTTCAAAATGGCAGAACACTCCCTTTCCTTGTGTGATTTATACGGTGGGACTACAAGGAGGTGTTGACTTTACACTGTTTCAAATTAATGTTATTTCTCTTCTTTAACTCCTGGGGGTCTCAAACTGTAGGACTGACCCTTCGAAGCCAAATTTAGGTGACTGTACAGCTTTATCAAAAGAAAATAGTTATCTCCCATGTAAAAGTGTGATAAAAATGGAGCAGAAGTGCTTTTGAAGTAGCTGAAGTTGAAAGTAGTTTTATCATAGTTTGTTAATTCAGGTGTCCGAAAGATACAGTCACTGTTGGGAATTGTATTATTGCTGCAACAGTGTGGAAAAAGAGAGATGTTGCTTCTTCATAACATTCTTTATAAATCTATGTGGAAATTTCACTTGCTTAACTCTTTCCTGCCAGTGTTTTAGGAAAAAAGTTGCCAGTCAGCACCAGGATTTTTGATCATTTTCACAAAACTTTCATGGCCCCCAGAATTCTTTTATAATTAAATTATACATTTTCTATTTATTCATTAAAATACAAAATATCAGTGTCATATGCAATACATGCAGTTACCTTTCGAAAGGGAACTCGCACTGCGTCAGAGCGCTAGGGGAACGCCTCAGCGTGAAAGACTGTATAATGACCATAGACAGTAAAAGAAATGGACACAGCGACCCCATTGGATTCAACGGAGAAAAGTGAAGTCAATTAGAAGCACTCACTTCCTGATGGCTGACCGTACTGCGCAGACTCAAACTGAGCTTGACGACGTAGATGTGACGTGAGCAACCTGTCTATCTTCTAGTAGCTGTGCCAAGAGAAATCTGAATCATTCCCTTCTGAAACTTGCAGAGACGGAGAGTGTGACTAGGATGTGTCCATGAGCTAGGAGCAGGAAAAACTTTTGCTAAGTATTCTTCTCCTCCTGTCTATACGGTAATTTCTACTGTGCGACAGAGAGTCGCGTGGTTATGATGCAATCGTTCGCCTATTTTTACAAAAACTGCTTCTACGGGGCCATAACGTAAGATACAAGGTAATGGAGCCTTTTGTACATTTTCGTGTTTCTTTAGAAATAAATAATGGACAAATGGAGTCTTTAAAAGCCTCAGATGTAAAGTTATTTGCTGTCAAATTGCCGCCAAAATGAATGGGAGTCAATGGAATGCTAACAGCAGGTGATGGTCTGCTAATCAATGGCGGCCCCCGGGGAAGCTTCAGTTTTTTCTGAAAGATTACCCCTTTGATAATCACGACAATCGTATTGGCCGGCGTCAGCTATGACGTCATACTCTAGCGCGACCCGGAAGTACAGTGGGGAGAACATGTATTTGATACACTGCCGATTTTGCATGTTTTCCTACTTACAAAGCATGTAGAGGTCTGTAATTTTTATCATAGGTACACTTCAACTGTGAGAGACGGAATCTAAAACAAAAATCCAGAAAATCACATTGTATGATTTTTTAAAAATTAATTTGCATTTTATTGCATGACATAAGTATTTGATCAACTACCAACCAGTAAGAATTCCAGCTCTCACAGACCTGTTAGTTTGTCTTTAAGAAGCCCCCCTGTTCTCCACTCATTACCTGTATTAACTGCACCTGTTTGAACTTGTTACCTGTATAAAAGACACCTGTCCACACACTCAATCAAAGAGACTCCAATCTCTCCACAATGGCCAAGACCAGAGAGCTGTGTAAGGACATCAGGGATAAAATTGTAGACCTGCACAAGGCTGGGATGGGCTACAGGACAATAGGCAAGCAGCTTGGTGAGAAGGCAACAACTGTTGGCGCAATTATTAGAAAATGGAAGAAGTTCAAGATGATATCAATCTCCCTCGGTCTGGGGCACCATGCAAGATCTCACCTCGTGGGGCATCAATGATCATGAGGAAGGTGAGGGATCAGCCCAGAACTACACGGCAGGACCTGGTCAATGACCTGAAGAGAGCTGGGACCACAGTCTCAAAGAAAACCATTAGTAACACATTACGCCGTCATGGATTAAAATCCTGCAGCACATCCCCCTGCTCATGCCAGCGCATGTCCAGGCCCATCTGAAGTTTGCCAATGACCATCTGGGTGATCCAGAGGAGGAATGGGAGAAGGTCATGTGGTCTGATGAGACACAAATAGAGCTTTTTGTTCTAAACTCCACTCGCCGTGTTTGGAGGAAGAAGAAGGATGAGTACAACCCCAAGAACACCATCCCAACCGTGAAGCATGGAGGTGGAAACATCATTCTTTGGGGATGCTTTTCTGCAAAGGGGACAGGATGACTGCACCGTATTGAGGGGAGGATGGATGGGGCCATGTATCGCAAGATCTTGGCCAACAACCTCCTTCCCTCAGTAAGAGCATTGAAGATGGGTCGTGGCTGGGTTTTCCAGCATGACAACGACCCGAAACACACAGCCAGGGCAACTAAGGAGTAAGAAGCATCTCAAGGTCCTGGAGTGGCCTAGCCAGTCTCTAGACCTGAACCCAATAGAAAATCTTTGGAGGGAGCTGAAAGTCCGTATTGCCCAGTGACAGCCCCGAAACCTGAAGGATCTGGAGAAGGTCTGTATGGAGGAGTGGGCCAAAATCCCTGCTGCAGTGAGTGCAAACATGGTCAAGAACTACAGGAAACGTAAGATCTCTGTAATTGCAAACAAAGGTTTCTGTACCAGATATTAAGTTCTGCTTTTATGATGTATCAAATACTTATGTCATGCAATAAAATGAAAATTAATTACTTAAAAATCATACAATGTGATTTTCTGGATTTTTGTTTTAGATTCCATCACTCACAGTTGAAGAGTACCTATGATCAAAATGAAAGACTTCTACATGCTTTGTAAGTAGGAAAACCTGCAAAATCGGCAGTGTATCAAATACTTGTTCTCCCCACTGTATAAAAGGGGCGCCTAGAGAACATGTCATCAACATGTTTCACTGACACTGTAAGTTACGATTATGGCTGGAAACAAGCGCTTGTTTCTCACACCTGGTGACATTCACAACCTATGTGTACTTTGTCTGGGTGAAGAGCACGCATGCTCGGTCCTTGGGGTTGGGGGACGGAGTGCGCAAACTGTGAGCGTTTCTCAATGAGAATGCTCCGTTCTCGCCTGTCTCTCTTTTCGAGGGAGAAGGGACAGTCATCTCTGCGCCATAGTTCGGGTCCTGCTCGTGCCGAGGCCGAGAGGAGACTCAGATCGTGGGGATCTCAGAGGGAGCTCGCCGACGAGTTTGAGAGAGGAGTGAATCTCTCACACTCGTCTGCGGGTGACAAGTTGCTGAGTTGCACCGCACCACAGACCTGGCTCTCGGGCCACCAAACAGACGGCTGCCACGATCGGATGATCGTTGGCGGCCATGGTGGCCATGGAGAGGCATCTGTGGGCGAAGTTGGCAGGCATCGAAAAAAAAAAAAACACTCCGTTGAGGCGGTGATCGGAAAAGTTCAGGGATGTGAAGATGCGCTCAGCGGCATACAGATCTTGCATACCGTGCCGGTCCAGGCCCACACCCAGACAGCCTGGGGGTCCTGGCCTGTCTCGTTCCGAGGATCGTAGACGGGGCCAGTAGGACTCAGTCGCCGCTCGTGCTTGAGTCCAGGAAGAAGAGGCAGGGTGTCAGGGAAGTAGCTCAGGCCAGATGTGCCCCTGGCACAAGTAGAGGCAGGTAATCGCCTCCTTCCCTGTGCACACCCTCCTCTTTCTCTTTCCCCTTTCGCCCATAACGAGCTGGACTGATGATGATAATCTATTCTGAAGGTCTGGCTCAGGCCTTTTTTGTGTGGCCAAACAAAGACCAACCGATCATACTGAGAAACATCCCCTGTAGCCTCACAGCACCGTTACCAGTTAAAACGAATGTAGACAGGGGTTTCCCTTACGGTGTGGTGAAATTGCTACAGGGACTCAGTCGCTACTTGTTCACTGAGTCTCTGGTAGCCCAGATCTGAACTTTTCACACTATGAGAATAAGCTCTAGAGACCACATTGGTGTAAGTGTGGCAGGCCTCCTCTGCTCTTAGAGTCATCCTGCTGAGGCCTCCGCTTCCCATAGCACTGCGAAGGAGCTATCGTCTCTGGCTAGAGACTGTGGTTGAGTAATGAAAAGCCTAAACAGGTTGTTGGCTTCAGCATTAAGCATGATAGCCTCCCTGGTATGAGGGGTTGACACCGGTCCCCCCGAAAGTAGCAGGCTAGGACCCATAGGCTCTGGGCCGTACTCCCTTAAAGGAGCCCCCCTCTAAAGTCGGGCTGTGGTATCCATGCCCTTGAGCTGGCTCTGGGTCAAGTCCTTCGTGTGAAGCACAAAGTTACTTCCTTGCTTAGCATGAAGCTGGTCATAGGGAGAAGTGCTACTGTCAGCCTGACGTGTAAGCAGTAAGGGGTTTTAACTTTGAGTTAAATGTGTTTGTGCTTGTAACAGCCATAATTGGCAAAGCATCCCCTCAGCATGGCAGTGTGGGTAGATCGTTCCCCTAGTGCTCTGACGGGAACGTCTCAGGTTACGACTGTAACCTATGTTCGTTGAGAACAGGGAACGAGACACTGTGTCTCGTCGCCATGCCTCCGGCCTGCTTGCACAGTCCCTTCAGACGAAGGAGTGGATGACATGTTCTCTAGGCGCCCCTTTTATACTTCCTGGTCACGCTAGTGTATGATGTCATGGCTGAAGCCGGCCAATACGATTGTCGTGATTATACAGTGTTTCAGTCATCAGTCGTGCTGAGGCGTTCTCCTAGCGCTCTGACGCAGTGTCTCATTCCCTGTTCTCAGGGAACATAGGTTACAGTCGTAACCTGAGACGTTATAATAGTCATTACAAATCAAGTCATCATACTAACTGGTAAAACCTGAAAGCAAAAGAAAGCAAACATCTGTTTGTTTTTTACTTACTTTCGACAATCAACAATATATCAATCAATATTACTATTAAATATATGGTAATGCCACAAATGAGTCCTACCTTTTGCGACATTCCCTTCTCGGCCTTCTCTTATAAAATAACTTGTAAAATAACTTCCTTTTCTTATAATATAACTTTTTTGGCTAAAGGTTGCAGGCTTGTCTTCCAGTGGCTTTGACTCAACCGCTGATGAGTGCGGATGGCCGAGTTTGACACATGCGCAATACAATTGTTGTGACTCTTCTGTCTCTTTTGTCTTTCTTGCGCATTCACTGTTGTACCCGCACTTTCTGTGCTGTCTCAAAAATTGGCCTCCATGTGGACGGGGTTTGCTGGCGTTCGCGTGATGCACTTTTCGTCATCAGGAGGGTTCGCGGACGACCGCAAACCCTGTCCACGCGCAGCCCAATTTTTTATACCGAAGTATTCTTTGGGCTTTAAGATAAACCAAGATAGTTGCCAACAGCTATTTTGTTGTTTCTTAAAATTTAATTGAGATTTTTTCCACTTTATTTATAGCTAAAATTAGAGATAGGACAAAAAATGAGGAGGAGGAGAAGAGTGAACAGAATCAGGAAATCTCATTGTCTGGATTCAAACTCATGACACCCACTTCAGAGCATGTGTACCAACCTTCTAGGCCACAGCTTCAAGTGCTGCTCTTTTCTCTCTCTCTCTCTCTCTCTCTCTCTCTCTCTCTCTCTCTCTCTCTCTCTCTCTCTCTCTCTCTCTCTCTCTCTCTCTCCACATTATTATTTCATTGTGCCATTTTAAAAGCTGGGTGTGAAAGTTACGGAATGCATTCAATATCTCACTCTCAGACAGTTTGGGAGAGGGGAGGAGAAAGGAGACGTGAGGAGGAAATCAGGAAAGAGCAAGGGAGACATGAAGAATGAAAAGAAAAATATCTGGGATCGGACAACTCATAATCTTGACATCCAGGTAATCCCTTTTATAACCCTGTCTTGGGAATAAGGCCTTAAAATAACTGTAGCAAGTACTGCTTTTTCCTTTACTCAAGTCAAATGTATTTGTGGTGGGAAGCATGTGTTTGCATAGGACACAAATATGTTTTTTTGAAGTCCGATATCACACCAATATATATAGGAGTGACGAGGGCTAATTGTCAATAAGATGGCAATTTGCCTCTACATTTCACATATACATACAGTACATATATGGCATGTGGTTGTCTTCTGAAATAGGGCAAATTCTCCCTTTGTCAAAAAAAGGTCCTTGGTTTGAGTCTCAGCAACATGTTCTACTACCTGTAATGGCATAGTGGTTTTCTCCAGGTTTCCCAAGAATCTAATAACATGTAGGATTGGTGAATTGGAGACTGTAACGGGGTTCAGACAGATGTTATGGGAAGAAGGAGGCGGGAACCGGCGAACATTCAACATTTTAATAAATAAATAAACAAATACAAAAATGAAAGTAAAAGCCAGCAGCCCCTCACGGACGACTGCTGGCAACACAAACAGAAACAAAACATGAACTAAAAATCAGGCCTGTCCTCTCTCGCTCTTCACTGTCGTCGCTCCTCCTTTATGCTTCCGCTCCTCCGTGAGAGATGCGAGACCGGTGCGTCGCGCAGGTGTCACTCATTTGCAATCACGCCACCGGCCTCGTGCCGTTCTCCCACGGCCCTCGACCTCGTCCTGCTCGCCACATACCCCCATCGCCCCTCGCAGGCCGGGGGGTACCACCGAGGCTGCGCCTACTCCCCCCCCCCCTCCCCGGGAGGACCGATCACGGCGGCTGCGGTACCTGGGGGTATGGACAGACGAGGCGAGAGTACAGGAGACGGAAGCATGAGGAGCGACAGAGACGAGAGAGGGGAGAGAGAAAAAAAAAAAAAAAAAAAAAAAATCTTTGATCCGGTTCCCGGACACACTGCCACTCGGCCCTCAACCAGCTGAGAGACTCACTCGCGGTGCCATGCGATGGTACTGGACATCCGTTGGGGGACGGCTCGACGCTCCTCCGCCTCCTGGCGGACGGCGATGGCTCCTCCTGTCGAGGGCAGCCGGCAGCGAGCCTCCCGTCCCCTGCTCCGCCCCCATCATGGCCGACGGCAACAGGCTCCGGCCCACGGCGAACGGGAGCGACTCCTCCGCTCCCTCGCGGATGGCAGCCATCCCTCCTCGACCCAGGAGGACGGCAGCGAGCTCTCCGTCCCACCTGATCTTCTTTCGATCCAGCACCATCGCCTCGGGCAGCAATCGGCGGCCGACGCTCCCTCGTGCTGCCCGACCTCCTCAGCACCGCGATTCCTCCCAGCAGCGAGGGCTCTCCGACAGCGTGTCCCTCCTTCTTCCCGGGTTTCGGCACCAATGTAACGGGGTTCAGACAGATGTTATGGGAAGAAGGAGGCGGGAACCGGCGAACATTCAACATTTTAATAAATAAATAAACAAATACAAAAATGAAAGTAAAAGCCAGCAGCCCCTCACGGACGACTGCTGGCAACACAAACAGAAACAAAACATGAACTAAAAATCAGGCCTGTCCTCTCTCGCTCTTCACTGTCGTCGCTCCTCCTTTATGCTTCCGCTCCTCCGTGAGAGATGCGAGACCGGTGCGTCGCGCAGGTGTCACTCATTTGCAATCACGCCACCGGCCTCGTGCCGTTCTCCCACGGCCCTCGACCTCGTCCTGCTCGCCACAGAGACAATAAATTGCCTGTTGGTGTAAATGTGAATCTGTGTGTGACTGATCCCCATCTAGGGTGTTTCCCTCCTCGACTCTAAAGGACAAGCTGTTTTAGAGATAGATGGTGCTTAATATTAAGGGGCTGTTTACACGACACTGTTTTCAATTAAAAACGGGAAAACATTTTATGCTTTTTGGCCGTTCATTTACACGACAACAGCTTTTTGGGGGCCTGAAAACGTAAACTTGGAAAACGGGTTTCAAAGTGCAAGTTTTTGAATATGACACCGTTATTGTCTCTGTGTAAACTACAAAACGTGAATTTGTGAAAACGGTGACGTCATGCACATGCGTATTACGTGTCCAGGCTACAGGCGCATAGTTTTTCTTCACAAAGTGACCCCGCCAAGTACTGGCCTGGCTGTATAATGGAACGCTTTTAATAGTTTCTGCGGATCTGTGTGAACGGGGATCGTTTTGGACAACGTTGTCGCCTATATTTGGAAAACACAAAGGAAAAAACTTTTATGTTTTTAGTACATCGTTCTCGTGTAAAAATGTATTTGTGTATAATGTATAACCTAATTGTTGGAACTAGAACTTCGGATTAATTTTTCAGTTTATATTTGTAGACTTTCAGCTTTTATAAGACGCTTGTTTGATGATCCCAAAAAGATTCTCCAAATTATGATTCCAAATGATAAATTCAATTAGAATTCCAGTATATTTCTCCAATGCATCAGTCCAAACCAAATCCAACTACTTTCCTTAGGTGCTTTGCTGACAGAATCACAACTCTGCAAACAGTGCCTCCCCTTTGCAGAATCACAGACAGACATGCTCAGACAGCTTTATAGTTGTCTGCTATCTGCTGTCCCGCAGTCTGCTTGCTTGAGTGTTTACCAGGAGATAGCAGTGTCTTCTCATCCTCCAGCCCCTCCATACCGAAATCATGTTGTCCCCCACCCCTCACTCGAGTGTGCAGAGGCTGCTGGTTCAAGGCTTTCCCCTGTGTAATACCAGCTGTCTGAGGCTTTAGTGTGTGGTTGAGGGAGTCCAGGCCCCAGGCGCAGGTGTAGATAGCCACTGGGCCCCACATCAAAGTTCCTCCAGATAACCCAGCAGTGTTTCATGTGTGAGGTATCTTTCCACAGAGCAAAATGCCCCACCCCCTCACCTCCCCACCTCCTCACCTCCCCACCTCCCCATCTCCCCATACTCCTGCTTTTCTCAATTCTATACTATCTTTGCTGGCTGTCTGTGGGTCTGTGATGCACCAGACCAGACTACTTCCTCTCCCCCTACACATTGTTTCACTCTTGTCTTTTTTCCCCCTTCATTCACCATGGTGAGTTAGAATTAGAGGTCTAC
The DNA here is from genome assembly GCF_965113295.1 of Leuciscus leuciscus. Lineage (NCBI taxonomy): Eukaryota > Metazoa > Chordata > Actinopteri > Cypriniformes > Leuciscidae > Leuciscus > Leuciscus leuciscus. The sequence continues at coordinate 32,459 of NW_028118148.1, forward strand.
ACACCTGACCTGAGACAGACAGGACCCCCCCCAAAAAAAAAGAAAAGAAAAGGTTTGTGTTGGACCTGGATTCTAATTATAAAAAAAAAAATTATTATTATAAGGGTTTTTTATAAACTAATTTTGTGCGTGCACAGACATTCACACTACCTCATATCCGAGTCAGCGCTGTAAAAATGTAACGTTTTATTATTTGAAAGCATTGACGTTTACATAACAGTCAGATTGAGTTGGGTATAGAGTCACATGGTCTGGGCTTCAAATGAATTCCTATAGTTACAGAATGCTTACCGTTTTTCATTTCCACAACATCTCAAAACATATATTGTTTTAAATAGCATTTTGTGATGTAAATGACTGTCAAATGACATCTGTTACATTTCTTGAATGAAGTGTCAGATTTGTTTGCTCTTGCTAAGGCTAGTTTCATAGCTAAATACTGACAATTAAATAATATCACTTTTTTGGGCATTTTTTGACAAAATTGTATCTTGATTGGAAATGGTCATAAAAAAATCTGCTCAAAAGTAATACGATATTTACCTTTTTTTTTTCCCTCACATGTCACATTTCATCTCAGGATCTTCACTGCCACTGTGTCTTAATAAACAAGTGCAAGTTTAAAAAAAAATGTATTAGGGTAAAATTGCCTTAACTGAGTGATAGTCACAATTTCTGAAAAAAATTCTGAATAATATTCACACAATAAATATTTAGTTGTTTATAGCATATTTGCTGCATTCTCTTAGTTTAGTTTAACTAATCTCTTAATTTAACTAGTTTAGTTTATTCTGCTTAGTTTAGTTATAAACATGTAATAATATTTCTTTAACAGATTTTTATATTTTAATATTAAAAGTCTAGCTCTAGGAAAGTCATTTGAAAAGTAGCTAAAATAAATGATGAAGGCTGTGTTGTAAAATTGATTTAGTAAAATTGTCCAACACCTGAAATCTAAAAGTTTTAATAAAAATCAAACCCGTGCATAAAAGTATTGAAGAAACACAACAATACAACTCAATTCTCAATGTGTGCTTCATTGTGAGATTCT
>NW_028118147.1:0-33506 GCF_965113295.1 Leuciscus leuciscus
CACGCCTTTAGCCTGGAGAAGAAGATGGAGTTGGTGAAAAGTAAACTTGCCGCAGAAAAGTAAACTTGCCGCAGGTGAATTCACCGTCGCTACTAGGCCTACAGCCTATTTATATATTTAAAGTTTATTGTTTCAGTTGTTTGTATTGTTAAAAGGCGTGAACATTAAAGGTTGATTTGGATTCGCGTCTGCTGGTCATGATAATACGTGTATGAGAAAAAAAATTCCGACGCGGCGTCGGGCCGCGGGCCAGGTTCGGGCAGATAATTCATGTTGATGTGTCGGGTTACATCGGGTCCGGGCTTTAAAAGCCACGGGCCGGGTCGGGTCGGGTTGTAATTTTCAGGCCCGTTGAGAACTCTAGCTGAAACTAGCAAAAAACACTTGCATTGCGCCGGATGTAAGATAGGGCCCTAAGAGTGCTTTCACACTAGCACGTTTGGTGCACATCTAGGTTCGGTTGACATCAGAGTTTGGTTCATTTGTGTAATGCAAGCACTGTTTTCTGTACTCGGGTGCGGAAAACTCAAACCTACCCAAGTCCGCATGAAAAGGGTGGTCTGGAGTTCGGTTCATGTGAACTCCGGTGCGGTTCACTGCTGATATAATTGCAGTCGTACTAAATTGCGCAAGCAAACCTCTATTGATGACGTATGATTCAATAAATCTGTGTGTTTGTGTGTGTGTTCTCACTCACTTTCCTGATAAGCGTGACTGATGCACTGCAAGCAGAGAGAATACAGAATACTGTCCAGAGAATACATGTATCATTTCTGCTCGCCTTCAGCAAAAATGGGCTCCCGCATTCTTGTGAACATTTGCAGTTATATTCGCAGTAGTAAGATGCAAGTGCCACTTGAAATCAAAATCAAAGGTTAAAAAAACTAAATGTAAAAGTGAGGTGAGCAACTCTATGCATTGTTCCGCCTTCTCTTGCGTCGTTGTTAGAGGTTGTTGTAAATATAGAGATTTATATTTTAAATGAATACTATTCTTTTGAACTTTTGATTCATCAAAGAAACCTGACAGAAAGTATCACGGTTTCCACAAACAACATTCGGCAGCAAAACAGTTTTCATCATTGATAATAATAATAATAATAATAATAATAATAATAAATGTTTCTTGAGCAGAAAATCTGAATATTAGAATGATTTCTGAAGGATCATGTGACACTGAAGAATGGAGTAATGATGCTGACAATTCAGCTTTGCAGCACAGGAATAAATTACATTTTAAAATATATCAATGTAGAAAACTATTATATAAAATTTTTATAATACTTCACAATATTACTGTTTTACTGTATTTTCGATCAAATAAATGCAGCTTTAGTGAGCATAAGAAACGTATTTAAAAACCTTGCCGACCCCAAATTATATTTGTGGTTAAGATTAAATCAATATTGACCATCTTTACTTTCTTAATTCGAGTTTCTGGTCTTATTTCTTCCCTCTCAGTCTCCGGTTGTGTCCCGCGCTCAGCTGGCCCAGCAACAGTATCAGGACAGGAAGTTCGATCTGCTCAGCGAACTGGGTGGCGACATTTTTGCAGGTCCGCATTCGCAGTCCACAGGCAACGCAAACTTTGCCAACTTTGCACATTTCAACAGTCATTCAGGTAAGAACAAACTCGCACTACAACAAACCATCCATTTAAAAAGCAGTACTTTAAGGTTCAAGACAACTCTTAGGGGGATGTGGTCCGGTTTCCCATCATGCTGTACTAGACTTATTGACAGTGTTGCCACGGTCACAAAAACCATAACCACTAATCCTTACTGGCGTCTCTTGAGAGTAATGGTCTTAAGTTTGATCAGTTAATGCCGGTAACCAGGTCCAGAGGGTCTTTATGGCTGGATTTTGAGCCAGTGTTTCTGGGTAGAGGTTTTCTGTTCATTTCATGCATGCATGTAATTTCTTTATTTGTGTCATGTGTCAGTGGGTTTGTTTTAGCAGGTTTGTGTGATTCAACATTGTATCATTCCACTTTACATTAGGGCTGTCAAAATTGCTCAAAAATGACGTTCGAATATTCCCTCTAAAAAACACACGAATATTCGAACTATTCGAACATCTGGTTGCGCATTTTTTCAATGACGCGCATTACGTCAATAACAGGACAAATTAATACAAAGAGACATACATAACTTGTATAGGTAGTTAATTTAAGTTTAAACATATTTGACAATGTATTACCAACACAAAACCAAGTAAATAAACTAATGGCCAAGACCGCAGACCTCAGTCTCGCTCACTCGCAGGCACTCTTTCTCTCTCTCTCTCTCTCTCTCTCGCGCCCTCGCGCTCACGCTCTCTCTGCGCATAACGGTTTAAATGAACAACAATAAGCACATGTTCAGTGCTGATCAAGAGTTTTGTGCAAGCAATTTAAGGTCGCGACTCTTGCCCCAAATATAGCAGGCTTCATTCAGTGATTGAAACAAATGTATTAACATTAATTGAAGTTTTACAGTATAGAACCGACATTGAACGCTCCGAGCGAGCTGTGCTGTGGTAAACATGGAACTTTTCTGTTTAACTTTAAATAAAATGAGGCACACAATTCCGAGAAATGTGACAACAAAGAACTTTTACCCTTAGGTTAATAAAAAATAAAGTGCTATTAAAAAAGAAAAAGGCTACTTACATTATTGGTGCTTGTATTAAAACAAAAGGAAAAACTGACTGCAATTTATTCCATTGTCTTTTAGTGCACTGTCAACTTTCAGCAGTGACGCTGTGCTAGACAGTGCGACTCGTGTGACCTGTCCCTCAGGCAGCGCGCGCGCCCACTCGCAAAGCAGACAGCCGCGCCTCTGTTTCCGCGGGCGTGTTTTTCCATATTCGAAATTCACATTCGAATATTAATTTTCAGGTTCGAATTTCTGTTTTTTAAAACTATTCGAATATATATTCGAATTTAGAATATTCGTTGACAGCCCTACTTTACATCAGCATGTTTAATGTCTTCATATGCAACCAGTGTTTAAGCCAGCTACATTTACAAGATTGTATTTTAACTGAAAATGTGAAAATGAATAGAATTTTTTTAGATTTCCTGACTGAAAAAGAAACTAAATTGGCCTAAACGCTGGACACGTTCATCCCATAGTTTCATTCCTGTTTCTCTGTTATTCCTCATCCCATTTTCTGTTTGTTTGTGTGTGTGTTTGTTTGTGGTGGACCCCAACAGCGCAGAATGTGAATGCTAATGCTAATGCAGACTTTGCCAATTTTGATGCGTTCAAATGTCCTGCTGCTCCAACCACAGCAGCGTTTCCATCAGCGCCACAGGACTCATTTCAGCCCACACAACCAGGTATAACACAAGCTCACAGCCAGGCATATGAACATCCATTCACCTCAAGCCTCCCTTTAAGAAATGACTCCTTGTCCAAGTTGTGCTGTTAACTTAGAAATGTGATTTTCAAAGTCATTCTGTTTGTCTTTTTTTTTTTCATTGCTTATTGTTTACATTGTCGCTTCTCAACCATTCCTTCTTTTTATCAGTGTTGTTTTAATTATACTTTTAATTCTCTCTAATATAAAAAAATATATATTTTTATTATTCTGTCATTTCAGTTCCTCACTTTCAGCTTGGCTTATTTTTCTTCTGTTTTTAAGTTCTGTTTTGTTCAGCGGGAGTGCATTAAATTAATCAAAATATGACAGTAAAGACATTTATAATGTCACAAAAGATTTCTATTTCAAGTAAATGCTGTTCTTTTGAACTTTCTATTCATCAAATAATTATAACAATGTATGTATCACGGTTTCCACAAAAATTATTAAGCAGCTCAACTTTTTTCAGCATTTATAATAATAATAAATGTTTTGTGGGCATCAAATCCGCATATTAGAATGATTTCTGATGGATCGTGTGATACTGAAGACTGGAGTAAATTCAGCTCTGCCATCACCCAAATAAATGACATTTTAAAATATATTAGTGTTATTTTAAATTGTAACAAATTTCATATTACTGTATTTGATCAAATAAATGCAGCCCGTGTGAGCATTAGTCTTCTTTCAACATTCAAATTGACCCCAAACTTTTAATAATTTCTATTACTTTTTCTTTCCTGCTTTTCATACCTGTGCCGTCATTCACTCATTTCCTGTGCGTACGTCAGTGTACAACAGTCTCCCATTTAGTCGCAGTGTGGGCGAGTTTACCTCATCGCTGCCTCCACTGGCCATGCACAGTAAGTCACAGCTTGTGTGTGTGTGTGTGTGTCTTGTGCACACACTCTGTTCATTTGCTGTTTGAAGTGGTTTTCCTGACACTATCATGCAGTGGTGTGAATGAAATCCGATTGTCCTTATATAGCTCCTCAGGAATTCCCCTCTAAGCTGTGTGCTTCTGTTGTTGCTCCTGTGTAGACGGAATAACGTGGATAAAGCTGACCCGTGTTGGGAAAATTCTGTCTTGACAAAACAAGTCTTTATATTTTGTTATAATTTTAATATTAAAAATAAACATAATTTGTATATTCTTAAAATTAATGTAATATAAATGTAATTAAAGAATATAATTATTAGTCACCTTTATTTTTTATTGTGCTTTATACAATACAGATTGTTTGAAAGCAGCTTTACAGTGATAACAGGAAAATGATGCAAACCAAGATCAATTCGGCTGCAAAGTAGCTTTAAAAAGAAAATTGTGTCATTGTTCAGCTCAAGTCAGTTCCGTTGTAAAGATAATCAGTTATTAAATTGGTTAATTTCATCTATAAAGCAGTTTTGCAGAAAACAGTGATGTCATCTTCCAGTTCAGTTCTCATACAACAGCATCAGTACAGTCAAATCAATAATATTGTTGAATATTAAGTTTCCCCAACTATGCAAGCCAGAGTCAACAGTGGCAAGGAACCCGAACTCCATCAGGTGACAGAATGGAGGAAAAAAGGGCCAACGAACGAACACGGTGTGGTTTAATTCCGGGCTGCATCACAAATAAACTGAATTATATAATATGAAAAATATAGAAATTATGTTAATAATTCAATAAAATATTTTTTTGAGCAAATTTTATAATTATTTATGTAATAATTATGATTATTAGGGGCCAATCACCGAAGATAGGCACCTTATTGTCTCCGTTGGTGTTCTTATTATTCTTCAGTTTCTTCTTCTTCTTCCACTCTTGAGTCTAAAGCAGCCCTTAGAACCGCTTGTTGGAAAGTTATGAAATTTGGCACACTGATAGAGGACAGCCTGAACTGTCAGCATGGCAAATTTGGAGTGTCTAGCGCCACCAACTGTCCAAATTTGTACTCACATTTATGCTAATAACTTTTGAACCGTAAGGGCTAGAAACAAAATGTATTTTCTTTGAAAAAACTTTTTTCATCTGATTCCTTTGCTCTGACTTTTTCGAGCTCCTCCTAGGCCGTTACTTCGATATTCATGAAAATTGGAACAGATCATCTTTAGACTATGCCGACAAAAAGGTATGGAATTCAAGTTGATTCGTCAAACCGTTTCCAATAACGGGCAAACGATTTCAACAAAAAGAACGCCAAAATGAACGTGAGGCTATATTTCCGCAACGCTTTAGCGAATTCTGACCAAACTTGATGTGTGTTATGGCAACCATGACCTGAGGCCACCTGCACCGTTTCGGCACAGTGCCACCTAGTGGTCAGGAGATATGAAAATTTTATCTTTTTGCTTATAACTTCTGAATAATTTGTCCAAAAGTCACAAAACTGGTGTCTTTAGATTCGGTGCAGCATTTTTGAGTATACCATATTGGCCATTTTGTCGTAAAATGCTATATTTTATGAACGCATTGGCGTATCGTTGCGAAACTCGGTGTGTGTCTTCGGCACCATGCCCTGACAGTACTAGATGCCGAGAACATAGATACCAATTTTGCTATAGTTGGCCGAACTTCCTGTCTGCCATTTTGATTTTCTTTCAAAACCTACTTTTTCGAACTCCTCCTAGACCGTGTCCGATTTGCACCAAATTCTAGTCAGATTATCTTCAGACTGTGCTGACAAAAAGTTAAAGTTTTTGTATACAGCAGCAACAAAGTTGAGGCATGAAGCCAAAATGACTCTGAGGCTGTATCTCTGCAATGCTTTGTCATGTTGACACCAAAAATGTGTCAATGTGTCTTTGTCACCTTACTCTGACCACACCACATCAAATTGGTCAAAGTGCCATCTATTGGTTGAAAACTTTAAATAAAATAACTAGTGACTGTATTTATGATTTTTCAGGCATTTTGCCTAGTTGGTCTGACACTCCCAGCCATGGTGGCATGACTTATCGTGTTCTTTGTGTCTGGCCCCGATAATTGCTAAATAATATTTATATATTATTAATAAATAAATAATTAATAAATAATTTGGGTTTCCGTGTTTTTAGCTGAGTTTACTGTTCTGTAAAAAAAAAAAAACAGGGTCTGCCCAAAACAAAACGTGTGAAATGGACTTTCTACTGCGTTGTTGGCTCCAAAACAACAAAACTTAGAGGAAACATTGCTCTTTAATCTTTTCTCTCCCTCTGTTGCTCATCTTTTCTTTTCCTTCCTCAGGTAGCTCATCAGGACTAGCTAATCCCAACTTTGCCAACTTCGATAACTTCCCCAAATCGTGCAGTGCTGATTTTCCCTCGTTTAGCTCCACCCAGAGTAACTCTGTGGAAGCAGTCAGTGTCCCTGCGGACCGATACGCAGCCCTGGCCAACCTTGACAACGTATTCGGCACCAAACCTGAACAAGGTGCATTTTCACACACTCTTTACAGCTCATCTCTATCTAGGCTTGATATGAAGTTTTTTAAGCATGACAAATTTTTCTAAATATTTGAAATGCACAACTTTCCAGATAATGCATCTGTATCCTGTGCCGGGGTTTAAAAAAAACAATTTCTGTCTCCCTCCACAGGTACGAGCTCGGCCCCTCCATCAGCAGGTGTGGGTCCGCCCCCTCCACAGGCAGCTCTGTTTGGCGGCGGCGACCGCTACGCTGCTCTAGCTGAACTGAACACGGTCTTTTGCACCTCAGCGCCAAATGTGAGCGGCTACAACACTGCCACCACAACGCAAGGGTGAGACTATAAAGAGACAGGTCTCTTTTCCTCTCATCGTCTTTTTCTCGATCGTGTTGAACACTCTTTCTCTCATTCAGGTCTATGTTTGGATCCTCTACAGCTGTTGCTCCGGCTCAAGCACAACAGGGTTTACCCAGCATGCTTCAGGGTTTTGCAGGTAAACGTCTTTCAGATCTATTGGAGATTTCCATTCTGCCGCCTTCATCGCATCTCCTACATCTCGACTGCGTTTTCTAACAGGGCCTTCAACGAATCCATTCGTCGCTCCCGGGGCTCCGCAGGCCACTAACCCATTTCAGACCAATGGGAGAGGAGCAGCGCCAGGAGTGGGCGTGGCCACAGCAGGTATAGGCGTAGCTTACATGTACCTGCTAAATCTTAGAGTTTAAATAAGTCGATCGGTCAAACCCCGGCGTTTATTCTCAAAGAATCTTCTCTGAATTCAAAGCAGGCTTTGTCCTCTGTTTCGGAAGAGTTTAAGACACGAGAAGCAGCTCTTGTTTTGTGTCTCATTATTTATTTAACACACCAGAGGGCTTTGTGAAGATTTTTAAGTGGGTCAGATACGCCCAGTCTCCATGCTAGGAGCTAACAGCTTGAGATCGCTCTCACACGCGAGATACAAAGGCACCGCAGAAGAGCTGCAGAGATTTCTATATCCCTGCGGCGGATAAATGTTGAGTGTGTGTGTGTGTGTGTTCGTGTTCCAGAGAGAGAAAGAAAAAAGGCAGAAAGGAAAGGCGTCTTTATTTAAATGTGAATAAGGAGGAGAGTTTTGTATATAGGCCACAAATGAGAAAACAAAAGAGCAAGTGCGCTGCGACTGATGGTTTTGTTTGGCTGTGTTCTTGACATGCTGTTCAGACATGATAGGACCCCTGCAGGGTCAGGCTTACACTGCGGCTCACTTTGGTATGTCCATCTCTCTCTTTCCCTCATTTTCTCCCTTATTTCTCTTCCTTTTCTGGGGCTTAGCCTTGACATAGACTAGCAGGATAATATAAACATCACTGACCACAATTCTGCGGTCATCCCGACCTTCTGACCCCATTAAAGAAAGGTGTGCTTGTGTTGTCTGAGGTGGATGAACCCCAGATAATGTATTGTCTTATTATCCTTTGCATTGATATCCCATGTCTTCAGCTGTCACAGAAAATTAACCAAATGCATTTACGTTCAGTAGGCAATTAAAAATTTATATTTCATTACATACAAAATATCAAAGCAAGTGGCATCTGAAAACAAACGATGCCAGATCTTTTATTTTCTTAATTGAGGGCTATCATGTTTTACAGTGTCCAGTCTTCAGTGTCACATGATCCTGTCACTTTTGATCAATTTCAATTTTGTGTATGTTTATATATTATAAACTGTTGTTTGTTCTTCTCTGAGGGCTGTGTATTGTTTCTTTCCTTCTTTTTCTGCTTTAGTCATGATTTGTCATCTGCTCTACCGATTTAGCGCCACAGATTTCTGTACTCAGGACAAAAATAGTCAACATGACCCTATTTACTGTTCTTATTTTGAATGATTCATCAGTGCGTGTCACTTGAGATTGGTCTTCTAAATTTAAAACTAAAATGTAGTAACTTGCTCTGCCTCTTAAACATTTCGCTTTTCGGAGAGTTGGAAAAAAACATTAAGCTCTGTGTCTTAATTTAGTTTGTATGTTTTTTTCCATTGCAATTCCATTTCAGATCCACTGGTAAATAATATTAGGTTAGTTCATATAATATAGTTTAGCTGTTATTTAAAGATTTTTTTTCCAGTGAAGTTAACCTGAAACATGATGTCAGTGCATCTCACCGATTGGCTAAAAAGGAAACTGCATTGAAAGTCACATGTGTGTGTATGTAAGTCAAACTGAGACTCTTTGTGTCCCGTAGCCTCTTTCGGTCCACCGTCCATGAGCATGCCCACTGGTTTTGGAAACGCTGCTGCATATAACCTTCCCACCAGCTTCAGTGGAAACTTCCAGCAAGCGTTTCCTGGACAGCCGTACGCCCAGCCGCACGCGTATCCCCAACAACCCAACGGTAGGGGCTGAGAAAAGATTTTAATGCTGTTACATTAATGCTTTACAATTCAGTCCACCATCATGCAGCTTTTTGTAGAATGTTTCAGCTGTACTTTAGCTATTAAGATTTTCACATGTTCACATTTTTTTGTAGTCACATATTTGTTTTGTTAGGAGGTTTTGCTGCGTTTGGTCAGGGTAAGGTCGCACCATTTGGACAGAACATGACAGCACCTGGAGTAACCAACAATCCCTTCCTGGTAAGTTAAAGAACTCATTTTTGCAATGTTTTTATATATATATAAAGTCTACATTTAATTCCAAATGTTAATTTGAGTCTATTTATTTTACATTTAAAATGTACAATTTGAAGCTAAATCTTTTATTTAGAATTTATTCAGAATTATCAGTTGTAATTAATAATTTATATATTATAATTATACATTTTAAATCTACATTTTATTCCAAATGTTCTTTTTTTTTTTTTTTTTTTTTTTTGCTTATTTATTTTAAATGTTTTATAAAGTTTAAATTTTTATCGCAAATGTTCATTTGAGTCTCTTTATTTATTTATTTTACTAAATATTTTTATTTTGAAGCTATAACTGTTATTTAGAATGAATTGATAATAATGAATTATAATAAAATGTATAATTATAATATATAAATTATTAAAGTTTACATTTAATCTAAATGTTAATTAGACTCATTTTTTATGTATTTATTCATTTGCTTCTTTTATAAAATCTACATTTAATTCCTAATAGTTAGTCTTTAATTATTTATTCATTTTACAAAAAAAACATTTTGAAGTTAAATTTATTAATTTATAATTGTTATACATTTATAATTAATAATTTATGCCTACACTTTATTCCAAATGTTAATTTAATTATATTATTGTTATTTGTTTATTTTATTTATTCTGTATTATTTACAAAATAATTTTATTTTGAATCTAAATTTAATCATTTATAATTAATTAATTATTATACATTGTAATTAATAATTTTAAGTCTAGACTTTATTCCAAATGTTATTTTAAGTCTCTTATTTTTATCTATTTAGTATTTTTTTCCAAAACAATGTTATTTTGAAGTTAAATCTTGAGGTTTTTGTTGATGTTTTGTCTTCCAGGCAGGGGCGCCAGCAGCACAGTTTCCTGCAGGAGGCTCATCCACAAACCCCTTCTTATAGCACTCTTTCGTCCTCCAGCGGGCGACCTGCGACTCGTTCGCACCTCTTGCACTGTTTTGTTCTGCAAGTAGCTTTAAAAAAAAACATCAATTTCTTAAAGAATTTTTTATTGAATTTTAAGAGCAAAAGAATAAGAAAAAAAAAAACAGCAAAACAATAAATACATGATCCTGTCTATGGCAACATCCATAGCAACAGAAAACAAAACATTATGCAGGGTTGTCTGGAGAAAAGGAGCTTTTTTTTTTTTTTTTTTTTGTCATTCCTGTTAACTGGCCTGGAAATCATCTGCACGACGTGGCGGATAACTAAGTTATTGCAAACCTCCTGTTCATGTTAATGCTGCAATTCTGTACATAACTCTTTCATATTAGAAATTGCTAAATTTTAGATCTTTGTGCATATCAGTATTTGTATCTTTAACACATACACACATGTACACACACATATGCTGCATATACGCCGTTGACGTCCGCCATGCTGTGAATAACATTAAGCAAGAATGTGGAATCCCTTTTTTGACATCGCCTTTTTGTGCTTTTGGATTTTATGAGGCAAAAAAGATTGTTTTTTCCATTATGAGGAGTAATGAGAACTCATGAGACTCTGAATCAAGACCACTTATGTTACAGAAATCTAAGTTAATGTGTGTATATGTATATATAAATAAATATATATACAATATATATTAAAATGAATTTTACCAAAAAAAAAAAAAAAGTATATTTTTATGCTGTCCTTCTGTTTGTTCATAATTAAGTGTGATGGCTTAAACCTCTTGTACTTCCTGCTCCTTGTGTTCAGAATTTCGTTCCAGTGATGATTTGAGCATCATCTTCTGCCTTAAAAGTTTCTTCTGGATTCTCTCTCGGTGTTTCCATCTCAGGTTTTCGGCACACTGTAGTATACAAACCCCTCAAGAAGAAAACGATTGCAATAACTGAAAAATATCCCCCGTAGACGGTAAACTGTAAGACAAGTAACACAACAACAGTTTGAATGCAATCACTGTTTTTGTCACATTTTAGTTTTTTAGTTTCACATTCATTATTTACCCAGGGTTACCAATTAATTATGGGTGTTCATATCACACTGTACATTCATAAACCCTGGGTTAATGTTCTTATTTGCATATCTGCGGAGTCAGGGTCATTGATTGGACGATTTTTACTTTATGTACATAAATACATGTTACACATTGCCGACTGTACTATTTTTTTTTTTTTCTGAATGGACTTTTTGAAGTTAAGAATGAAACGGTATCTTCTATACTCCATTTGACAGAGTTTGATTCTTTTCCTATCAAATGCTAAATCGGCTGTTGATATACATATCGTGTTTTCGTGACTGTTCAAAGCACATGAAGCTGGTGATTGGTTGTTTAAATTAGGTTACGTTTACAGGACAACGATGTACTGAAAACAAACGTTTTTTCTTTGCATTTTTCGCATACAGACGACAACGTTGTCAAAAAAAAAATCCTGCTCACACCGATCCACGAAAATTACTAAAAACACTGTATTCTGCTGCCAGGCCAGTAGGTGGCGATGCCACTTTTTAAAGGAACAAATTCGCGTTTTTGTGGTTTACACGGAGACAATAACGGTATCGTTTTCAAAGACTTGCGGGCCCCCAAAACACAGTTGTCGTGTAAATGAATGGCCAAAACGCATAAAAAGTGTTCAGTTTTTAGTTGAAAACGGTGTCGTGTAAACGGATCCCTTAGTTCAACTTTTAAAAAGCTCGTTTCTAGACCCTGCCACTTTTTTTTCTTTTCTTTTTTCACTGCACAGACCTCCATTTCGTGTGTGAATCGCTCCTAACATCGCAACCTTTCACACTGCACATCATTTCAAGCAGTGCCAACCCCACTCCGGAGCAGGGTTTCACAATCCTGGGTAAAAAGCGGTGCTAAACCCACTTCTGAATTGTTCCTTTACCCGGGGTTAAGCGCAGTGTGAAAAGCCCTAGTGTTTTGTATCCAATAGAAATTTAGCATCTGTGTCATGCTGTTGTTTACCATATAAAATAATTTGGATTTACATAAAAGAGTGTAACCTCACCTGTGTGACAATATCCAGACCAAGCCCACTGCTATCCACCACCACAGAGGTGATGATTGTCTGGAGGACCAGAGCACAGAAGGTGTTGGCTCCGAACACAAGGGCGTAACGCTCCATGTTCAACCCCGCTGCTATCTGGAACCTATGAGACAAAGGACATGGAAATGATTGTGCATTCACTGGCTTAATGCTGTTTAAGGAAGAGCGGATTTGAGTGTAGATATGTTCTCTTTTCTTCCTGCTGTTTAATTTAGTGTAATATTTCATTCAAATATCTAATATCGTTGGCTAAAGTTGTTTTGTGCGAGTGCAATCTGTATAAATCCTTATCCTGTAATGAGAGACTGGAAAAATAATGGATATTTATTAGGGAACCCTGTGATGAGTTTTTGAAATTTACTGAGTTGTCACCGTCAATGAAAACTATTAAATATTAGGGAATTTTATAATTGTAATTTCCAGACCTGAGAAATTCTTGAAAGTTAAGACCATATTTTAATTATCTATACATTGCCCTTTATGAGTGCAAGGTTGCTATAATTATTTTCATTATTTGACAGTTATTTGAAATTTATACTTTAAAACATCATTAAACACATCTGATTCTACCATTAACAGGCTTTTTTTTTTTTTTGCCCTCTTAACCTTTGAAATATGTACTTTTTTATGGCATCTAGCCTACTGTAAAGAAGGTGTATAATGCTTTACATCATCAGGTTTCAACTAAAATAAATGGATCTGAAACTTGACTATCAGCATTACAGGTCCAAAATCTTTACCATTGCTCCAATTAAGGTGAAACGGCAAGTGGTCAGATAAGATAATACACATTTCTGAAGTTTGAAGCAGGAATAGATTATTTTCAGCAAAATGTGCTTCATGATAACATTTAACTTACTAAGAAATACACTTCATCTGAGCTGGGTATGCAAGCAGGTGCTTATAAGTCGTCACATATTTTGGACAGGACTTACATGGCAATGGTGATGAGCAGCATGTACAGGCTCTTAAAGATGATGTAGCCACAGTAGCAGACCCAGATGTTGGCGCTGAAGACCATAGCGAAGAGAGCACCGGCCTCCAGGGCAGAGAGCGCTCCCAGAGCCATCTCACCCCAGCGAGACCAGTCTGTAGATGCAAACCCGATCCCGTACGCCGCCGCGGCCCCTGTGGTGCAGACAGTGATGATGGACAGTAAAGTACCGTTGCCACGCGATCGGGAGTTTTGCGTGGGGGCGAAAAAGTTTTGCAGATTTCGGTCGTGTTCAAGTTGGTCAGGCGATGACCAACAGAAAAAAGCTTGTTTTGAAACTGACTATATTTGAGCGGTGCTTTACAGCATACTGTTATTTTGCCGCAAATGTGACCGCACCTAACCCTCTGGTGTTCTGCGGTCATTTTTGATTTTTTTTTTCTTCTTCTTCTTCTTCATCGGAATGGTACGAAACTTGGTAAAGGTTTTGGCACTTAACCTACTGTGTGAACACACACACAAAAAAATCATGGACATGATTCGAACAGGTTAAATGGTCTTGAAAAAATTGTCGCAATACTCTATTGGTGGGGTGGTATAATGGCCTTTTCACAAGATGTAAAATAAGTCTCTAATGTCTAAGTGTGTATGTGAAGTTTTAGCTCAAATTACCCACAGATATTTTTACATAGCATGTTAAAATTGTCACTTTTTGAGGATGAGCAAAAACGCACAGTTTTTGTGTCTGTCCCTTTAAATGCAAATGAGCTGCTGCTCCCGGCACAGAGGACGGAGCCTCACACAGACACACACTGAAAAT
Source organism: Leuciscus leuciscus (assembly GCF_965113295.1). Classification (NCBI taxonomy): domain Eukaryota; kingdom Metazoa; phylum Chordata; class Actinopteri; order Cypriniformes; family Leuciscidae; genus Leuciscus; species Leuciscus leuciscus. The sequence continues at coordinate 14,140 of NW_028118147.1, forward strand.
TGTTAAAACTTCTAGCCTTTTATGTTCAAACCGGAGTCAGACAAAGATGAAGAGAATCAAGAAGAAGTGACAACATGTAAAAAGCAACAGGACATTTCTGAATGGTTAGTTGATGAATTTATGTAGCTTACACTCAAAAAAATGTTTTGTTCAATTTCATTAATTAAAATGAGCATATACGACACAACCCTTCATAGAAATGATTCCAGCTTAATTTCATTAAATGTAATCAATGTAATTTTTTTTAATTGAGTCAACATGAATATTTTTCGTTCGTCTTAACCGGATGTCACTCAAAAAACGAATTTTGGCCTCTCGTTAAAATAATTAATTAAAATAAGCAAAAGTAACACGATTGTTTAATATTGTCACAACTTAATTTAATTGTGTTCAATCAACCTAATTAATTTGTGTGAAAACTACATGAATCATTGTTGTTGACATCTAACTGGGCAGTGGATCTGTAGTTCCCAGCATGCTTTGCAAGGGACTGCATTATTAAGAGGGTCAATTTAGGGAAAAAGTGTTATTTTATGTGTTTTTCAGTAAATGGAAAGATGTTGTTAGTTAATGTTAGTGTTTAATGTTCAGTTATGTTAGAAACTTAGCGGACTTTCTGTAATGTTTTTGAATTTTGTGGTTACCATTATGCAGAAGAGTGGCGACTGTGTTTAGGCTGTGGGCTCATTATTACACTATATGTGCATTAAACCTCGTGTTCAGGCTGTGGGCACTCAGCATACACTATGTGTAAACCTCACTCGCAGACCTGCACAAGTAATATTATATTACTATGTACAAAATGGTTATAATTCAATTGAATACTAGTTGTGTCTATTATTAGAAGTGACCGTAGAGTCAAATTAACTAAAATTATAATGTTGGTGATTTAAGGCAGGACAAAAACTAAATGTAGTTACTAGTTAACCCCTTAAACCCTGAGGCCATTTTTGGAGTTTTTTGTCTGAGTGACACACAAAAAAGTAAAGACTCATAACTTCAAAACTATAGAGAGGAGAGTCAAAAGGTAGATATCATTTGTTAGGAAACTTTTTATATTTTTAGAAAATATAAATTTTTATTACTTTTGGACAATCTAATGCTGAGAAAATGCTGATAAAAGACAAAAATATTAATATTATTTTTTAATAATTTACATATCTTTCTTATTTGAAATGCAATAATTCAGGAAGGAAATATGGTGGCAAAATAATTCTTTTTTTGTGATGTTCCCCTATGTGTGGTCTGCGTCTGGATCGTTATTTTATGATGATAGCATAAAGTAATCCAAAGTTACAGCACTTGGAACAAAGGGAGCCTTTTTGTTTAGTCCTCACACATTTGGAAGGCAATAAAAAAAATGAGTTTTCTTAGTGACATACACAAAACTAAAGACTCATAACTTCAAAACTATAGCAAGGAGATTCTAAAGGTAGGTATCGTTTGAAAGAACACTTTTCAAATTTTTTGAAAATATACATTACATTACATTTGGACATTCTCCTGCCGAGAAACTGCTGATAAAAGACAAAAAATATATATAATTTTTATAATGATAATGCATATCTTTCTTATTTGACATGGAATAACTCAGGAAGGAAATAAGGTAGAAGGAAAATTCTTTTTTGGGAAAGTCCCTCTACATATGAGCTGCATCTGGATAAAATTTTGTGGTGATTGGATAAAGCAATCAAAAGTTATAGCATTTGGAACCAAGATAGCCTTTTTGTTGAGACCTTGACGCCCCCTCATGGGCATTTTTAAAATTGTTTCACCATGAAGAATATCTTGTCATAAAAGCAATAGATTAAGTTAATTTTGGGCTCATTTTAATTGTATTAATATGCTGTAAAAAATGAAGTGCAATTTTCAACGATTTTTGAATGTTTCATGAGATGTATGAGTTTTTTGACACATTGCAGTACATAGTACAAAAAACTATTTTATAGATTATGAAAAAAAAAATTCTATTTATCAACAAATAACTCAGCAGTACTTAGGAGTTTTTCGAATTGACTACATTCACTGTAAAGTTCAGACTCTAAGCTTTCAAATGACACCAATTTTGTTTGAATCAAGGCAATATTTTTGAAAAATATGATAATTAATATTTTCGCAGCTAGGTGGCGTCTGTGGGGCGTCTGCGGGCGGTACACTCCGGTTGAGAGAGACTAGTCAGCACTCGTTCAGAGTTGATCGAAGTGGTTGGATGCATTAAAAAGCTGAGATTCTAAGCTTTAATATGATACATATTTTGTGTTATTCCACGTTTGAAATCGAGCACGGATGGTTCCGGGAAAACTGGAAAACACTTTGCACCCCGGGATGATGAGAGACTTGTTTTTTAGCCAAGTATGCATCACTTCGTGAGAAATATCTCGTGATCAAAGCAATGGATTATGTTGTGTTTGGGCTCTTTGTAATCGTGAGAATCTGCTGTCAATAAAGATGTGTGGTTTTTCACAATCCATGCATGTTTCATTGAGTTATGAGCTGAAACGTCACATCAAAACAACATCGCATCACTGCTATTGCTACTTCATAGATCCGCCTGTGCTATTTTTTGTGTTAGAACGCCATAAGGAATATCTTTAGATCTGAGTGATGGATTATGATGAGTTTGGGCTCTTTTTAATCTTAACAATCTGCTGTAAATAATGATGTGCCATTTTCCACAATTGATGCATGCTTCATTGAGTTATGAGTTAAAACGCGACAAGTGCTACATCTATAATAAATGCTCTATGCGCGCCGGTGGTGGTTCGTGTGTTACAACTCCCACGAGGAATATCTTTAGATCTGAGGGATGGATTTTTATGAGTTTGGGCTCTTTTTAATCGTGAGAGTCTGCTGAAAATAATGATGTGCATTTTTCTACGATCTGTGCATGCTTTGTGAAGTTATAATTGAAAACCAAACGCGAGTGCTTCATGAGTGTATACTAGGATAGGCGCGTCTGAGGTATTGTTTGTTTTAGAACGCCATGAGGAAATATCTTTAGATCTGATTGATGGAATATATTAAGTTTGGGCTCTTTGTAATCGTGAGCTCCTGCTGTAAATAACGATGTATAATTTTTCATGATCGGCGTATATTTCATGAAGATACGAGTAAAAAGGCCAAGTCTAAGCTACCTTGCTAGGCTACGTGAATCAGTGTTTTTTTTGTGTTTTAGAACTCCATGAGGAATATCTTTAGTTCTGAGTGATGGATTATGTTGAGTTTGGACTCTTTTTAATTGTAAGCATCTGCTGTAAATAATGATGTGTCATTTTCCACAATTGGAGCATGTTTCATGAAGTTACAAGCGGAAATGTGTCTAAAATGCAGCATCCATATATGGTTTACACATGGGTCTCTTAAGGGGTTATTTTACAAAAACCTTGCTCAAGTTTATTAAAAACCCTGGAACAATTATGCTTGTTGTATTCTACTCATTGAGACCTTTCAAATGACATATGACACAGGACTATCTGAGCTGTATGATGTTTTTGACATATTGCAGTATGTGGTACAAAAAAGTAGTTTATAAATTATGAAAACATTTTTTTTCTATTTATCAGCAAATAACTCAGCACTACATTGGAGTTTATCAAATTGGCTACATTCATTGTAAATTTCAGACTCTAAGCTTTCAAATGACATCTATTTTAAGTTGATCCAGGTAATATTTTTGAAAAAAAATTATGATTATTAATTTTGCAGCTAGGTGGCGCCAACGGCGGGTACACTCGTATTTAGTGGAATAACTCTGCAATCATTAGGAGTTGATCGAAGTAATTAGATGCATTAAAAAGCTGAGATTCTAAGCTTTAAAATGATACCTATTTTGTGTTGTTCCATTCAGTGGTTGCTTAGTAATTTGATTATGAATATTTTTCATGGGGTGGCGTCCCGCCGGCGGGACGCTTAGGGTTTAAGGGGTTAAAGGTGCTGTAAGCGATGCTGGGAGTCGTAACTTCTTGTTGACATTCGAATTGTTGTCAAACAAAACGGAGGCTAGCTAGACCCTCCCTCCTCCTCATCCCGTCTCCTCCCTCCTCCCCTCCCTTCCGGCATAAAGGAAAGTCTAGTCACTACAAACAAAGTTAAGTTTTACTGAGTTTACATTGTTTACAAGTTTACATTGAATACTTCATTCAATGTGTAATGTCGCCAAGTTAGATAAAGGGTTTTATATATTGCAGAACAGAATGCAGAAAAAGAGAAACATTATTTTAAAATCGTTTCGCCACCTGAAGCTATAACTATAGCTCCCATACAAGGACGCAATAATAGCAAGATAACGTTAGCTTCGCGTTTCCCAGTGAGAATAAACAACGGCGGCGTCGTAAACAAATTTAGTCAAAGTTGTCAACAGCCTATAAATGAACATTCAAATTCATAACAAAGAGTGGATGAAAACAATCATTCACACAAATTGTCGCCCTACTGTGAATTTGCTTGATCATTTACAATAGAGATTGATCGCTAGCTGCTAGAAACATAACGTTATATGTTGTATTCACCAAAGCTAACGCTGACTGCATAGTTCTAGCTAATTACATCCTTGACCTTGTGTTGGTTTGGCGAACATGAACGTCAGTTTAGAAAGAAATATGGATTTACCTGTTCTGCAAAAACAGAGCAACTGAATGTGGATCGGAAGCCCTTCTGCCGGCGGAGTTCTCGCCACCTTTCGAAGTTTTTTCCGATGTAAATTCGGTATTTCGCGCGTTCCTTATCCTCGTCCCTTATCCTTGTCCCTCTTCTTTGCAATTTGTTAATCGGAACGTCGTCTCTTTGGTCGTGTGTCGGCCATAATTCAAACTTCCCTCTTCATGCTTCTCTCTCCTCCACACCCCCTTCATGTGCACGCGCACTAACCCCCAAACCACACCCCTCAAATACTTCTTGTCGGTGATTGGCTGGAGCACTGTTTGTTGTGTTTCATGGTGCGGGTGAGCCCAGTTTGTTTTTGTTGCCGTTTGTGGAGCCTGTGGTGTCTAGAGAGACCGCGTTTTTTTACAGTGTGTTCAGGGGACAGGCAGCTAGCGGATAGTGAGGAGATGTTTGCTGTATGTGACAAAAAATGTTTGGGCCTAAAAAACGCGTGGCATCGCTTACAGCACCTTTAACCTGACAAAACTTTGTCTAGCAGGAATGACTAAATTAATTTAAATTCATACAACAAGATTACAACAAATTATTTCAAACTAATTCCATTTTGTTGGAAAAATGTAATTCAATTTCGTGGAAAACCTTTCCTTAATTTAATTAAATTCGTTCAACAGATTATTTTTTGAGTGTATGTGTAGTTATCTTCTAGTCATTGATTAGCATATTCTGTCATGATAATCTATAAATCGCGTTCCCCGGGGGCGGGGTTTATGTAAATTTTTTGGGTTAGTGATGTCACTAACCCGGGAGGAATGTCGTGTAGTCCCTACCAGCCGGTTGTTGTAGTCCTTAAAAAGCAATTTCTTTAAAAGCAAATATCTCACTTCGCTTTGAACTTTGAGCGTTGTAACTTTGCAGATGTTGTTTATGCTCAAACAGCAACATTACACACTAACTAAAGTTAGAAAAGTGAAATCATAATTAACCACCCCTTTAATGGGAGATGAATTTCACCTAGTGAAAACTTTTGGTACTGCAGCTAAATAAAATCTTACTGAAAGCAAATTTTTTTAGATATCAGGCTCAAATTTTGAACACAACTTGTTTAAATTTATGGCTTTGATTTTCTTACAGTTTTAGAGTAAAACATGTTTTTGAAAATATATATTTCATATAAAAAAAATTCAGAATAATAACCGTAAAATTCTGTAACTTTTTTTACGTTCACTTTTTGAAAAACTGTTTTCACTTCAGCAATAAACTGCCAAGTGTCATCTTTGAAAAGAGATCAAACTTAAGTCTCTGCTCTAAAGCATTCAAGATTTACAACAGTTTAAGTTGGAAATTTAATTTTCAGGTCTATGCTCAAAAAGTTAATAAATGGATTAAAAGAATAAATGGAAAAAAAGAAATAAAAATGTGCTAATTTTTGACCGACACTCAAAGATAACGAGAAGGTTAAAATGACAAAATGACGAAAATTTTGACTTTAGAATTTTAATAAAAATTCCACTTGCAACTCTTCTCTTAACTGATTTACTGGCGTCACTCACATGAGATCACACACAGCAATAGAGTGCAAGACAAGTGCAACAGTCAGTTGCAAGCCGTCAGCCCGCATTATTTCAACTTAGTTTTAAAATAAATGTGTTTAACAGCGGAATTCGTGGTATAAAACTACATTACCCATGATGCTGTACAGACAATTACACCAATCAGTCAAAACAAGAAAAACATGCCAAAGAGCTCTTTAGCCCCGCCTATATATATTGTTTATATATAGCCTATATAGCTATAATCAACCTTTTTAAATGCGTAGTTTTATATTTCTCCATCATTTTTTATTTGATTATGCAGTTCGCAATGCTTCATGGGATTGTAGTTCTTTCCCTCACTAAAGCTTTTAAGTATACAGTCTTGCACCTTTGTATTTTTGTCAGATTTTCAAAGACTTTTTCCTTCAAATCAAAGTTTGTAGTGTTATGATTTACCTCATAGCTGGTTGGCTTGGAAATCCCTTTTGTAGAAATGAATGGAAAAAATACTTCCGGAACCAGCACAACTTAAAAAGTGGGCGGGCACTCTCTCCCCTACATTTATTTCTTGTTTGAGAAGCAGTTTCACTCGGATATACGTCACAATAGGGAAGAAAAATCTATCACAATAAAGTTCAACTTTATCTAAGTTCATAACAAGTATAGGCCTAAGTGTCCCTTGTACTCACCAAAAAGGTTTGAGAGGGCCTCCACTCCTCCATTGTAGACCGTGAAGTTACTAGACGGCTCCACATGCTCCCACAGAGACTGGACGTAGTTCACCGTCTGGTTGTAGCCGCAGGTAGACAGTGCCCACCACGCTGACCAGATAAGCAGCGTACGGGAGGAGTAACACTGCAGGAAATCCCCCCACAACCGGAGCAGAACATCACCACAGCCACCTGGGATATTATCAGGACAATCAGACCTCCACTAAGATCATGTGGAGTCATTTAACTGTTTAATATGTATTTGTTTAGTTTAGTCATTTTATGGAATCAGCTTTCCAATGCAAGACAGTTTATTGTCTTTTATAGAGATGTGCAGTTTGTAATCCTTAAAATCAGCATGAAATAAAAATTCACCCTTTCTATTTTCTAAATGCATCTTAATGATCTTATTGTGAATGTTTCATCCATGCATGTTTCGGCAGACAGACTTTACGTTACAAAAAAATTTGTAGTTCAAGTTCATTTTAAGTCTACATAATAAAGTTCAAGTATATTTTAAGTATACTTTATGTAGTAAGTAGTATACTTGTTAGTGTACTGTTTCAATACTACCTGGGACTAAATTGGCCCACTTTGTAGTGTATAAGTATAGTTTTAAAGTATACTTAAAGTGTAACAGTAGTAAACTTTGAGTACTGCTTTACAACAACCTTTTACGTTTGTACTCTATTGATAGTTTAGTTGTTATATACTTGTAGTACATTTTTTAGTTTACGAAAGTACACTTTGAAGTATACTCGCAGTAAACTACTAGTTTAGAAGTTTTATACTGCATGTATACCCAAATATACTTAGATATTTCTGTCAGCATATACTTGTGTAATTTTATATACTTGTGTATACAACTACCATAAAAAGTTCGATTTTTATACATTTTATTCATTAAGATAATCTTCACAACTTTAACGGATTTTGAAGCCTTAATGCAATTGTCGGAATTAAACAAATAGTTACACTAAAAAAATATATGATCAAAAAGTTATAACAACATATGTTTTTACACTGCTTTAACAGTGTACTTTTTCCCCCTTTTTTTGTCAGTTTTAATGTAATTTAAGTTTAAATGACTTAAACATCCAAGTTGATTGTACTTAAAAATTTAAGGCAGCAACTTTTTTAGGAACTACACCAGTCACATGACTCCAATAAGCTTCTGAAAACTCTGAACAACTTCTGAAAGTTGGAAAGTTTGAGTTAGAATTGTTTGCAAGAGTGCAAGTATAAATACAACAATGCTGTAAAAGCAGACTACAGAGTAGATGAGTTTTCATGTTCAGTGTGATGTTTAACCTCTGGAAGCTCTGTAGTCCCATTTAGCCACTTGTTAGCAACTGCCTTTTTAAGACACATAAAAGCTTAATAAAATAAGGAGTGGGCTATTACTGATGTATTTTTATGTCGCAGAATAAAACATGAAAATATCTTGCACTTGTGTTCACCACAGACCTTATTTCAGGCATTTAACCAAAAAACCCATTGACTTTGAGACAATGGATCCAAAAGTGCAAAAATGCATCTTATTTCTTGGTTTTAGGACTAATTCCTGCAGCACTCTATTAGCTTCTACCCCAGTGACACAATATTAGCCATGTGATATTACTAATATGGCAGATTTGAGTAGTCCTACCTGTCTTGGAAATGTTTGCACTACTATCACACTCATTGAAACCTTCCAGTATTTCCTGCTTCGGTTTGGATCCATCCACCTCTACGGCATCTTTTTGGTCATTGCTCTGAAGATCCACCTCTGTCATAGACCCTTCCTCGGGTTCCAGATGTTTAACTGTCTCAACATGCCCTTCACCATCAGTCTCTCTACTAGCTCTGCTCCTTTGGTGGAAGAACATGCTTGTCTTAGGCATTGGGAGAAGAATTGAGGAGATCAACGCAACGGCGGTGAGAACAAGTGTAAACACTAGAATGTAGCTGTAGGACATCAGTTCAAAAGAGACTAGGACCTGGCCTAACACTGAACCCACGGTGTAGCCCAGCAGCTGTGCGGTCCGGCAGTACGAGGTGGCTTTCAGGTAGTGCTTCAACTCCACCATGCTGTAGATGTACGTGAAGTAAGCAACGTCACACGACGTCACCACTCCATATGTAAACTGCACAGCCTGCATCTCTCGTACACCCTTACACCACAGTATCATTGCCGTGGTGGCAAACAGGACTAAACACTGGAAGACAACCACGGGTTTGTAGCGTAGCCAATCAGTGAGGAGGAAGACAGGAACCAGCACTGTCAGGTAAGAGTACGTCCACACTGGGAATATCTGATTGGTTACCTTGAGGAGGAAAAAAACCAGCTACTTACCACCAACAACAAACAAGATTTATTGCACAAATCTTAATCAGTAATCAAATTGATTCCTGCAACAACAACAAAAAAACACTTGTAGCCTATAATTAATTACTATAAATATAATACAAGACAAAATATATTGGAAATAATATAGAAATAATATTATTATACAAATAATGATATACAATATGTAAATAAAAAATAATTATAATTTTTTAAATAAATATATCATGTCACAATTCTGTTACTATTTGAAATGCCATGTCAACTTGTCAAATATAGATTTTTTTATAGAATATTATTTCTATCCACTATTTTACAGCAGTGTACAGAATTTAGAATTTTATTGCACAAATCTAAATCTAACTATATCAGAATTACAATAATTGATTCATGCAAAAAAAAATGCATGTATCCTATTATTAATTAATATATTTACTAAAGAACAAGAAAAAATATATAAATAATAATATTATATAAATAATAAATAATAATATGTACAATATATTAGTAAAACAAATCATTTTAATTCTAATTTGAAATATTGTTTCTATCCACTGCACATTTTATAACAGTATATATACTTTTTTATTGTACAAATCTAACTCAGTAACTATATCAGAATCACAATAATTGACCATAAAAGGTTATGCTTTCTCTGTCATTAATTTTGCAAATGAAGGCAAAGTTGACCCAAAAATGAAATTTCAGTCATTTCTGTAGGCCTACCCTCATTCTAAATCTGTCACTCTCTTTCTTCTGTGGAACATGTAAGAAGATATTTTGAATGTTTTGAACTTTTTGTCCATACAATTAAAATCAGTGGGATTCAAAACATCCATTGTCTTTCATTGTATGGACAAAAAAACACTTAGGCCTATTAGACCTTTTTAAAAATATCCTCATTTGTGTTGCACAGAGGCAAGAAAGTACAGGTTTGGAATGACATGAGAGTGAATATGACAGAATTGGAATTTCTGCAGTGCACTATCCCTTTAACAACATGAGTCATGCAGTTAGATTTGGAAATCCAAAAACATTAAGTTAATAATTAAACTTTGGTTACTATACCTGCTCAATGGTTAGGTTCTTGTCTGGTCCAGTTAGGAATGGAATGAGAAATGGTTCTAAAGGCTTTACTGTGCTGAAGAACCCATAGATGCATAACAGAGAAGTGGGATACTTCCAGTCCCTCATCCACCGCTTCAGAGTGTCCATATTCACAATCTGTAGGTTATTAAAAAACGAACACTTAATTTTACTTTTGTAGCATGCACTGTTTACCTTTGCCGGTGTGTGAGATCTGTTTTCATGGAAATACTGTTCCTCTCTTAAGATAATCAGCACACACTGAGTGTGAGACTCTCTGCGTGTGTGTGTGTCTGTATATGCTGTAAATGAGCAACCAGTGAGCAAAGTTCTGCTTAGATTATTCTGATTACACCTTAATTCTGAGCATTACTGTTATTCACCAGATAATGAAACATGCAATAGCCAAACAAACTATTTTAAAGGGGTGGTTGATTTTGATTTCACTTTTCTAACTTTAGTTAGTGTGTATGTTGCTGTTTGAGAATAAACAACATCTGCAAAGTTACAACACTCAAAGTTCAAAGCAAAGGGAGATATTTCCTTTTAAAGAAATTGCTTTTTAAGGACTACAACAACAAACGGCTGGTAGAAACTACAGTAGCTTCCTCCCGGGTTAGTGACATCACCAACCCTACAATTTACATAAACCCCGCCCCCGTGAACGCGATTTATAGATTATCATGACAGAATATGCTAATCAATGACTAGAAGATAATTACACATAAGCTACATAAATGCATCAACTAACAATTCAGAAATGTCCTGTTGCTTCTACATGTTGTCACTTCTTCTTGAGTCTCTCCATCTTTCTGACTTCGGTTTGAACATAAAAGGCTAAAAGTTTTAGAAATTTTCAGTGCATGTCTGTGTGAGTGCAAGCTGTTGAAGCTCCGCCCTCTGTGCCATATTTGCATTTAAAGGGACAGACACAAAAACGGTGCGTTTTTGCCCCGCTCACCCTCAAAAAGTGACGATTTTAACATGCTATCTTAAATATCTGTGGGGTATTTTGAGCTAAAACTTCACATTCACACTCTGGGGACATCAAATTCTTATTTTACATCTTGTGAAAAGGGCATTATACCACCCCTTTAACTCATACTTTCTACATGTGTATATTTATTTATTTGTTTGTTCACATACATACATTGTTTACTTAATTCATTTGTGTTTGTTTATAATTCCTTGCTTTGACTAACTTTAACCAGCATACTTCACTCATGACTTTACTCACAAACTTCTGATTCTTTAGACTTATATTTTGAATTCACTTTATTTTATTTTATTTTATTTTATTTTACTTTATTTACTTTAAAATGGTATTTTATTCTATTATTTTCGCATATTTCTTGCGAACTTTATTTTGAATTCGTACACACTTCTGATTCTGACGGACTTTTATTTTAAATTTCTTCCTGCTTCCTGCTTGAAGTTGGTTTCTCGTGACAAATCCTATGACATTTGGATTGTGGATACAAACACCAGCAGGTTAGAAAAAGACGCACATTTGGTTTTAATCGCTTTTAATTACTGTGCATTATTAATATCAAAACATACGCGCTAAACAATATAATCCTAATTTAACTAAAAGCAATTTAGAGCAAAACGTAAATGCGTATTGTATTAAGTTAACTAATAGTCTAAATAGCATATATGAACATATGTCATGGAAGTGCTATGATACTCCATTAAGTACTTTAGAGTACAGTGTATTTACAGTGTATTACTATACATAGTAAATGTATGTAGTATATGAAAATGGTAATCATTCAATGTCGTGGTATACATTAAAAATACCATGGTATTTAAATGTATACTGACACCATAACTATACTATGGTAAAGCTTATGAGTAATCAACTTATTTAAACATGTATCTTCCAGGTGTGCAATAATGGCAAGCAACAAATTCCAAATCGTGGTACAGGGAGAAGCATCAGAAACTGATTCGGATGATGAAGTGTACATCACCTCTGCCCCTCCTGTCCATGCATCATCATCATCATCCTCATCAGGTATGAAGGTGGCAGGAGAAGCGTCCGAGACCGACAGCGAGGATGAGGAGGAGAGAGCGCGCAGACTGGCCTCTGAAAGCCAACAGCAGATGCTCCGCAAAGATCTGCCTCCTCTCATCGTGATCAGAAACACACCTGCCACAGTGTGCGGACAGGAGGACCGATCCTCGCCTGTGTCCAGACCTGACTCGGGTCGCTTTAACTCATTACTTCAGCAGAAACTGCTGGAGAGCAATGCACGACTGTGCACTGACATCAATCAAAGCCTGAAACAGGTGTATCAGAACGCTGCCAGGGACATAAGACAGGCCACCACTCAGCTCAACAACTCTCAGACAGGCATCATCAACGCGTCCCACAGCATTAGACTCATTCTAGAGGACCTGAAGTCAGTGTCTGAGAAGATCGACATCATTACGAGCTGTCATCTGCTGCCGGACATCACCATGCCAAACCCCGTGTCTGGACAATCCTAATCAAATGCTTGAGAGTAAGTTGAGACAGCTTTAAATGACATATGGGCCTGTTGAAGGTCCAATAAAAGCCACAGCTTGGATACATTTGAATGATTTTCTTGGATGCTACATGAGGTGTGGAATGTGTCAGGAGCCGCCCTAGTCATTGACCAACATGGCCATGATTATTAGTGATCAGTAATAACATGGAAATTTGCTTGGGCTGATTTGCTGAATGCGCTGAGAATATATATAAAATAAATAAGTTAAAAAAAGGTTAACTTGTCTGTTGTGTAAACTAAATTTCTCTTCTTTTTTTTAGCATATAGGTTGAAATATACGTCTGATTTAGGGAATGTAACTTACTAGTCAGCATTTCTTTTAATTTATCTTTTAATGTAAAAAGTATAAATTTTAAATAAATAAAAATAGAATTATTATTGAAATAATAAATAATGCAGGTCATAAATAAACTGTGTGCAGCAATATAATAAATAAATGTTTAAAGGAAAGTATATATTTCGGGGTTGTAACTAGTCACCATTTCTTTACATTTTTTATTTTACCTTTTGGCTTTTTTGCAGTTCACTTACAATTTCCTGCAGTTAATGTAATAAATAATATTTGAAATATATTAATATTATTACTAAATAATACAATATTAAATATTTCAGGTAATAATAAACTGCATATATATATATGAAGAGTTCAGATGCAAAAGCCTCTAAATGCCAACTGAAATTTTCTTATAGAATGATCATTTTTATCAAGCTCGTATATTTAAATTCAATAATTTCACTTAAATGGCAATGAAGATTACCTATTAATTGTCATTTAAGTGAAATTACTGAACTTAAATACACAAGCTTTATAAAAATGATCATTCTATAAGAAAATTTCAGATGGCATTTAGAGGCTTTTGCATCTGAAGTCTTCATATATATATATATATATATATATATATATATATATATACATACATATATAAATGTCACACTGAAGGTCACTGCTGTTACTAGATGTCAAATTGCCAAATATGAGTTTCATTTTTTTTCACTTGCTGCATATTTTGCAACAGTATAGATACTTTTTAGCCCTTTAGCCATAAAATTGTCACACAAAAAAAATCAGTCTGCAAAAAAAGCATCACTCATAGCCTGAATTTGATTAGAAACTTTATTGAAACATACAGGTCTGTGATTGGCCACTGGAGAGAAGTTCCAGCGCTGCCATTTTGGAAATGTATAAATTTATGATGAGTGGAGAACATGAAAGCTTCATAGCACCACCTTGATCGGAATAAACACAAGTAGGAAATGCGGCAGACACATACGGCCATTTTCCATTAAATCTGCTGCGTAGTGCGGACACTTTGAAACGCCAACAGCTGAGTTTGAAAGGCACTTCGATGGCAGATTTACCTACATTTGTAACAATCTCTTGTGTACCTACGACTAAATTACTAAATCATAACCTGTTTCTAAACATTAATAAGGCACTGCCCATAAGACTAAACACTTTGCTCATTCTATAAAGCTTATCTTTTCACTATACATATATTTTCAGACACAATCTTAATTTTTTTTTTTTTTTTTTTTAAAGGACACTGATGCTGCACCTTGATTAGAGTTGTGCAAATTTGAAGCAATTATTAAAGCGATATAAATAAACCTTTAAGAAATGCTTTGATGGACAGTAATGATCACATCAATAGTATCAAAAGAAGTTAGTTTTCAGACAGGCAATCCTGCACATAACACTCACTCGCACATATGAACTCTCTCTCTCGCTCACGGTTTTCTTTCACAGAGGCACAATAGTGCAAAGAGATGCGCAACAGATGTGCAAACACTTTGACAGACGTTCAGAAGTAAGACATACTCACACTTACAGAAATAAAGTCACAAGATGTGATTAGTAGAGCTATTGCAGGTGGCAGTAACATGTATCATAAAAAAATGAACTTTGTTATCTAAAGTATAACACTGAGATTGAAAGGAAAGGACTGATAGTACAGTAATGCTACAAAAGCCTTAGTTTCCACGTAAACAACTAAACCAAACTAAACTGATCTGGAAAAAGTCTAGAAACAAATTACAAAAAAAAAAAAATCGAAACAATACATTCAATATGAAATAAACAAGAATGAAAAAAGCCACAGGGATTTTTTTTTTTTTTTAAAGAAAGGGAAAAATCTCACATTCTGTTATTGTCATTAATGATATTACAAAAGGAAAACAGTATTTTTTTTTTCTTCCAAAATACAGTTTTTCTCAAATGTGCAAAAAAAGAAAACATATGACAACTTCCTGTTTCAAAAATGTGAACTCAGTCCTCCAGTATTTCAGCTTACAGTATAAATGAGATTTCAGTTAGAAAGTATTGCACGTTAAAATGATGATTTGTCAAGTCATGATGTGGGGATTTTTCTGACCGTTAAGGATTACATTTGAATCCAGCAAAAAGTTATTGTTCCCCCACCCACAATTCTTATGACGAATGATTTGAACATGACCGAACATCCCAATTTGGAGTTTGGGATTATACCCAGAATGCTCAATACTCAATTTCCTTCATTTAGTTATCATTTTGAACCATCCAAGAAAAGGCATACACAATTGTAAGAATTCAAAACTATATGCAGAAGTAATTGATAATTGTTTGGTTAAATTTAGGCATAATAATAATAATGTCCGGTCATATTGTGGGTGAGGTTCAATTGGTCAGATCACCTAAAAGATTAAGTCTGATTGGTCAGGTCATATAATTGGTGACGTCTGATTGGTCAGGTCATATAATGAGTGATGGCTCTCAAAGCATAGAGCAGCTCTGCCTGCATTCGAGCCTCCATTAGGAGCAAATTCACATGAACCTGGATAAAGGAAAGAAAGGTAATTGAGAATATCAGCATATTCAGAGCAAAATGAATGCTGAAAAAATAATAGTATTACACATGATAATTTGACCTGCCTTTTCGGAGTGTCTGAACTGGTGCCAGTAGCTCTCGTACATGCGGCGAGTGGTTCGCTCTGGATAACACGTCACTGTTTTGATGTAAACCTTCAGACTGCGCTCCAATAACTGATTCACCTCACCGTAGTCGTAATCATCATATCTGCAGACGCACAGAATGAAAACACTTTCAATACTAGGCAGTAAAGAGCTGGACATCAGTACTCTTGGTTGTACTGTGCTTGTACACTAGGGGGCGCTCTGGGCATACATACTGTACACTATGATTTACAGTGGCAACTAACTTGAAAAAAAGTTTAAAGCTGGAGTACTGAAAAAAATAGAATGTAATATGATTGCACATTATTGCACACTCATGGACGTACCTGATGCCGTACATGCAGTGGACGTAGTTGAAGAGAGCCCTGCGCAGCATGCTGGTGTCCACCCCCTCGTGACTGGCCATGTTGTAATAGGTCAGATCGCATGCCGTTCTGAACTTATCATCCAATAGGTGACCAATGTCAGAGTACAGCCTGTTGACCAGAGAGAAACCATGATCCTCCCATGAGTAGTCCTATAGAGTGAACAAGACAGAATGATCAATCATTCATTCTCAATAAGGTATTGAAGAAAAATGCTGTTTATGTGTATACGCGAGGGTAGTTGTCATACTTGTGCTTTAAATGTGGGTGGGTTGTCTTCTCCGTGTCGTGCAAAGTCCTGGTATCCAAACGACGGGTCGTCTACAAACCGAGCCACGGGAGAAGGGGGCACCACTTCCTCATCAAACCCTGAATATGCAAATCACAATATTTTAATACAATATACACACAAACAAAAGATTGCAAGATCCTTTTTTGTTTTCAAGCAATGGTTCCAATTCATGCTTGGTTTGGCGTCACTGATGACAAATGGCAAATGAAGTCAAACAGGTTTAGAACAACATGTGGCTGAGTAGATGATGACAGAATTTTTCATTTTGGTAACTTAATATTAATTCCCACTTTACACACAACAGTAACAGAAAAAAACAGTCTTAAACATATAATTGGTGTCGAGCGGAAACCTTATATCTCCAAAAATGCTACTTTTCAGGAAACTGAAAAACGTGTGTTGTCAAAGTTTATATTGTGGCTTTATATGTGGTTAGACACTTGCATGTGTCATTATATTTTTTATATTTGACCAAAATCAACCTCAAATGGAGTTCTGAGGTTTTTGACCAGTGAATTTCGGCCACATCTGAGGCAGTAAGTGCGTCGCATTACATTTACATCAATTTATGGGTTATAAAGTTTACTGAAGTTTACAACCTCATGTTACCTCAAAATCTCATGTTAAAGATGAAGTGATACACAGGCTATTTCAGACAGTATTGACTGTGACTCTACGACAAATGCTAGAGGCACACTTCTCCGCTCCTCAAACACATAAAGCATTAGTCTTTTTATGTATATGTATATATATATATTCATATAACTTCATTCAAGATTGAGGTGGGTAGATTTATGTGGTTTGACTGACAGTTTGAGGAGCCAATGTAGTTACGAGATTTGGTCACAAGCACTTTTTAATACTTTTCATTGGTTAAATATTTGCAAAAATCCCCAAGACAGACATAAAGGGTGACCAATAGTAATGATTTATGACGAATATGAAGATACAAGGTATCTGCCAGACAACAACGATATTTAAAAGTTTCAGATTTTATTAGCATGTACTATTATCATTATGCCAGAAAATATGAATAATATTATAAACTGAAAAAGTATGTAAAAGTATGTATCTGTGTTGTAATACCTGCAGACACCACCAGAAGACTCTCTTTCTTTTCTTTCTCAAAGCGAGTGAACATCTCCTCCTCTGACGCATCGTCGTCTTCTCGCTCCTCCAGCAATCGCTTCATTCTCTCCATCAGTGCTTCCAGCTCACTCTAAAATACACAACAATGGAGTTAAAAAAAATGACATGCTACTTTTGTCCAAACAAATAAAGATAGCCCTGAATATGCACAGAATATGCATACTATTAATATGCAGATGAATGTCATCAAACTTGTCAAGAGCAATCCTAAAATTTTGTATATGTGTATATGTATAATATATTATAATGTAATGCATTATATATATATATATATATATATATATATATATATATATATATATATATAATTTCATATGATATATAATATATATAATTTTATATACAATATATAGTATATATTCCACATCATATTTTGCATGAAGAACCATAAGAACTATTCGGGCACATCCCTAACATGGATACTCTGTAATGTTTTCCTACCCCAGTGTTAGGGTTACGCAGGGGGTTCCCGTTGGCTTGGTTGCCGTTTGTGAGGTGACAGGTGCATAAACCCGCCATGTCTAGAGGGCAAAGGTCATCCGTGACCCCATTGACCTCCGTGACCTCAGGGTCAGGGTTGACTCCGCTACCAAACACAAAACTAGCCAAGGCATGGAAATGAGCCAACAGTACGACAGCATGAACCAGCTCTGCCAGAGACCAGCTGTGCTCTCCTGTCTTCACCAGAGCCTGAGAAACAAAGAGTGTAAGATCATTAACATTTGATCGAAAATATTTAGCATAACATTACATTTATATCAGAAAAGTCATTCAGTGTCCATCGCTGTCCATAGTGTCAAAAAAATAACTCTGGAGAGCAGAATTTTGTTAAATATATGCACTATATTACATATCCATTATATTTTTACTTAGCCTGTTGTCTTCATTATTTTAATCTGAGTTTGAATAAATCTGAATCATGATTTTTTTTTTTTTACGGCCACCATTTAAATATTATATTTAAAAAACAAATTGGAGTAGAAACATAATTAGGTAACACTTTACAATAAGGTTTCATTAATTAACATTACTTAACTACATTAGCTAAGATGAACTATGAATGAACAATACTTTCAACATTTACTAATACATTATTAAAATCAAAAGTATTTGTTAACATTAGTTAATGCACTGTGGACTAACATGAACAAACAATGAACATCTGGATTTTTATTGACTAACATTAAAAAAGATTAATAAATAAATACTGTAACAAATGGATTGCTCTTTATTAGCTCATTTTAGTAAATACATTAACAAAATTAAACCTTATTGTAAAATATTACCCATAATAAAAACAGGGTTTCTGCAGGTTTCAGTAAGTCAAATTTAAGACCTTTTTAAGACATTTTAAGACCATAAAGATTGAAATTTAAGACCTACACGACACATTATCCAAGTTAGATAGATAGTTACCTCGGGATCATTAGAGTATATCTATCTATCTTTCTATCTATCTAGGATTATCTGAGAGAGAGAGGGAGAGGTAGATATTTTTTTAATAGAAAATTGTACTTTTGCATATTATACTGTAAAAACACAATTATTGTTGATTTTAGTTGATCATAGTTGATCATAACTAGAGAGGAAATGATTAAATGATTAAAGTGACCAAAATTATCACGGTTACCACAGAATCCTGTTCAAAAAGTACTAATACTACAGAATGAAGTCAATTCAACAAGTTTTATGTCGAAAAACAGCAAATAAAAAATGTATTAGCATCAATATGCACTTTTTGTTTACGTAAACATTAAAATACCATTAAAAATGATGGCCAGATTTTAAAAGAGTATCTTGCAACATGTTATCTACTAACAT
>NW_028118146.1:7500-33501 GCF_965113295.1 Leuciscus leuciscus
AGCCCTATATTATCTTATTAGGCTATTCCAATTTAATCTATTGATAAAATTTAAAACTAAAGATGAAGCATACATTGAATAAGATTTGGGGGGTGGGGGGGGGGTGGCTCTTTAAAGGTGCAGATATGACAATATGCAGATTTAAATATATCAGAGCTGATTTAACACAGATATATTTCTTCAGAATAAATTATATTTACAGCACACACACACCAAAAACATTCCGGACAAGCAACTTTTTTACTCGGACAAGTGAATGACAGATTTACTTGTCCAGAGGACAAGCACATGAAAAGGCTTAATGTCGAGCCCTGAGTGAGTCGGAGTTGATAGCAATGACAAAGTGCCAAGGTTATTATTCACCTTATTAGGGCTAAGGGCTATGGTTAGGATAACTCAAGGGCTAGGGTTAAGATAAGGACAACTGAAACTCAACTCGACACTACAAAAAAAACATAATTGACAATGACAATAGGCCTACTTAATGATAACAATTAAACATTAGTGTACCTAAGATGTATGATGGGTGTGACAGTGTCACACTTATACCTTATAGTAAGTAGTAAGTGGTGCTTTACATACCCCGCCCACCCCACCACACCCCCAAAAAAAGGGCTGCTGCTTGATGTCGTGATGGTAGTAAAAAATATTGTGGAGGTGGTAAAAAAGGTAGTAAAAGGTAGTAAATTCATCTCTATGATTCCTGCATATACCCTGTACATGCACAACTTTAGTTTTTTAATCGGACTGAATTCATCCCGATTGATGAATCTGAGCGTAGTGTTAGCATGAGCGCTAAACATGAGATGGTTGATGTGTGTGTTTATATCACAAGCTTCAAATCAGAATTGATTGTTTGTCATGCGCTCACTGCACGATTATACAGAGTTTCCTGATGTCTGCGCATAATAACTGTTCTCCTACATCAGTTCTTTATTTGTTTTAAACAGCAGACTTAATATTTATCCATTTCTGGTCATAATTTGGAGATAATGATGATATGAGCCGTTGTGCCGCTGCTAATATTCATCACACAGTAAAAATGCCCAAAACCAGATGTGTGTGGATGAGAGTCTGAAGCAGCACTGGTGGACCGTTGTCCTGCTCCACTTCACACACGCAGAAGAGGAGGATTATATAGGAGGACGAGACACTCGTTTATACCACACTTTATTCAGCAGGAGAACAGCTCGTTCAGCGCGTCATTACGCTATATCTACATCATTACGCTATTTCTACGTCATTACGCTATTTCTACTTCATTACGCTATTTCTACATCATTACGCTATATCTACATCATTATGCTATATCTACATCATTACGCTATTTCTACGTCATTACGCTATTTCTACATCATTACGCTATTTCTACGTCATTACGCTATTTCTACATCATTACGCCATTTCTACATCATTACGCCATATCTACGTCATTACGCTATTTCTACTTCATTACGCCATTTCTACATCATTACGCCATATCTACGTCATTACGTTATTTCTACTTCATTACGCCATATCTACGTCATTACGCTATTTCTACTTCATTACGCCATTTCTACATCATTACACCATATCTACGTCATTACGCTATTTCTACATCATTACGCCATATCTACGTCATTTCGCTATTTCTACTTCATTACGCCATATCTACGTCATTACGCTATTTCTACTTCATTACGCCATTTCTACTTCATTACGCCATTTCTACATCATTACGCCATATCTACGTCATTACGCTATTTCTACATCATTACGCCATATCTACGTCATTACGCTATTTCTACTTCATTACGCCATTTCTACATCATTACGCCATTTCTACGTCATTACGCTATTTCTACGTCATTACGCTATTTCTACATCATTACGCTATTTCTACATCATTACGCCATTTCTACGTCATTATGCTATTTCTACGTCATTACGCTATTTCTACGTCATTACGCCATATCTACATCATTACGCCATTTCTACATCATTACGCCATTTCTACGTCATTACGCTATTTCTACGTCATTACGCTATATCTACATCATTACGCTATATCTACATCATTACGCTATTTCTACATCATTACGCTATTTCTACATCATTACGCTATTTCTACATCATTACGCTATATATGTAAGAGGAATCTCAAAAAATTTAATGAACAGGGCTTTTGCCATGATTTGTTTAATTGTGATTGGAGTAGAATAGAGCTGATTCCCGATGTGGAGTCAGCCTGGATCTTTTTCCGGGATAGTTTTTTACAAGTAATAAATAGACACGCCCCACT
Organism: Leuciscus leuciscus; assembly: GCF_965113295.1. Taxonomy (NCBI): domain Eukaryota; kingdom Metazoa; phylum Chordata; class Actinopteri; order Cypriniformes; family Leuciscidae; genus Leuciscus; species Leuciscus leuciscus. The sequence goes on from NW_028118146.1 coordinate 9,785, forward strand.
AAAGAGATTCAGAGTAAAGGGGCGGGATAATCCCTGGTTTTCCTCTGAGCTTGGAGATATTCTTCATGACCGCAATTTAGCTTGGGCCAAAGCAAGAAAAACGGGCTCTTCGTCTGATTGGCTTGTTTTCAGGCAGTTAAGAAATAAATGTTCTTCTTTTATTAAGAAAGCAAAATCTGACTTTTATCTGTCAGCCACTACTAACACCTTAAATGATCCCAGAACATTTTGGAAGGCTATAAAATTACTTTCTTTAAACAAAGATAGTATTAATGCTCCTTCTTTTATTATGAAAGAGTCTGTAGTAGTTCATGACAAGCTGGAGATATTGAACCATTTTAATGAGCATTTTATTCAGTCTGGTTCTTTGTTTGACACTGCTTGTCCTTATACTGTGACACCTTGTGGAGATGTACCAGTCTCTACAAGTGTCTTTAATTTCACTCTATTCTTAGTGGCTGACGTTCAAAAAGCCCTAAAAGGGCTGGCTCCTGAAAAACCTCCAGGACCTGATCTTATAGAGCCTTACTTCTTAAAAATAGCTGCTGATTGTGTAGCACAGCCTCTAACGTACCTTTTTAATCTTACTTTAGAGAGCAACACTATTCCCAAAATATGGAAATCTGCATTTGTTTGTCCATTATTGAAAGGGGGTGACCCGTCAAATTTAAATAATTACAGGCCAATTTCTAAGTTGTCTGTTTTGGCCAAAACGCTTGAATCCCTGGTGAGTGATCAGATGAAAGACTTCTTGCATGTACAGGACATTTTATCCCCATTTCAGTCAGGTTTTAGAAAAAAACATAGTACCATCACAGCTGCAATGAAGGTGATAAATGACATCTCTGTTGCTCGTGACAAGAAGCAGCACTGTGCATCACTTTTTATTGATTTGTCAAAAGCTTTTGATACGGTTGATCATGATGTTTTAAAGATTAGGCTTCTTAATTCGGGGTTTTCAGAGAATACTGTCTCTTGGTTCTCAAACTATCTTAGTGATAGAACCCAGTGTATTAAGCATGATGGTGTTCAATCTGGTATTTTACCAATCCTTAAAGGGGTTCCACAAGGCTCTGTGTTAGGCCCTCTTTTATTTACTATTTATATAAATAATCTTAATCGGCATGTGTCTGATGCAAACTTTCATTTTTATGCAGATGACACAGTTATTTACTGCTGTGCACCCTCCCTTAAACAAGCCATTGCACATTTACAGAATGCCTTCACTGTGGTCCAAAACACTTTGCTACAGCTGAAACTTGTGCTCAATGCAGACAAAACCAAATGTATGCTTTTCACGGGCCCTCGGAATAGACCATTTACATTTAGTCATTTAGCAGACGCCTTTATCCAAAGCGACTTACAAATTAGGACAAAAATTCAGCGAGTCATCATAAAGAGGCAAAAACAACAACAACGCAAGAAGTGCTCAAAATACGAAGTTCGGCCCTCTTTTATTAGTTCAGACCACTGAATGTTCCCTCAGTGATTACTCTTGACGGACGTGAAATACAGACTGTTACAACTTATAAGTATCTTGGTATTGTTATTGATGATTGCCTATCATTTAAGCCTCATGTTCACTGTCTAGTGAGAAAGTTGAGGCTAAAATTGGGTTTTTACTTTCGAAATAAGCTGTGCTTTTCTTTTAATGTTAAAAAACGGTTAGTGGCATCAACTTTTTTATCTGTGCTGGACTATGGTGATATATTATATGCATTAATCTGCTCAATGCCTTCATATGATTGACACAGCCTATCATGCATCGCTGAGATTTATTACTAATTGTAAAGCTCGCAGCCATCACTGTGAGCTGTACTCTCGTGTAGGGTGGTCTTCTCTGGCCACACGGAGGCTTTGTCATTGGTATACATTTATATATAAGGCTATTCTTGGTGTGCTTCCATCCTATTTATGTTCACTTCTTATGAAAAAAAGTGCTGGTCATTATTCTCTCCGTTCTCAGGCTGTTGTTTTGCTTTCTGTCCCACATGTTAGAACTGAGCTGGGTAAAAAGGCCTTTGTTTATTCTGCTCCCTTTACATGGAATTTGCTGCAGAACAACTTAAAACTTAGTAAATTGATTCCTTTGAGTGTTTTTAAGTTAAGAATGAGATGTTTTGAGTTGGACTCCCTCACATGTCAATGTTTTAATTGAGATTTCATTGTAAGTGCATAATTGGCTTTCAAACTGTTTCTATTAATTTATTTGTTTTTATCTTCATGTTTTTTGTGTGTGTCTTGTACGTATGTAATGATGTGATGTAATTCTGCTGCCTATCTTGGCCAGGTCTCCCTTGCAAAAGAGATTTTTAATCTCAATGGGCTTTTCCTGGTTAAATAAAGGATACATAAAAAAATTAAAAAATATCTACATCATTACACTATTTCTACGTCATTACGCTATTTCTACGTCATTACTGTTTATCATCATTAGTGTGTACATGTTCTCTCGATAGGATTAGAATCGATCGATTAAGGCGTTTTACATGAAGGCTTTTCAGTGCGATTGAGCCGTCAGTCCCATTACTAACGGATTATTTGGTTGCATGTAAATGTAGCCAGTGTGTGTGTGTGCAGCGCTGAGACGGACCAGCAGGGGTCAGACTTACAGTCCTTGCGTGCGCCCAGGTGTGTGTGACGGGCGGCGTACAGACCCGCTGCAGCTGAAACACACACACACACACACACACACACACACACACAGCGGTTAGACATGTTCAGGATGTTTCTGCATCGGCTGATCATTAGATGTGATGAAACACTCACTGTTTGAGATGTCGTCTCCTGGACTCCTGGACACAATGGGAGAAAAGCAAGAAAAACATTAATGACTAGAGTAAACTGAGCTCTAGTGAGAGACCGCAACAATCATTTATAAAAACACAATCACATGAGTTAATTAGTTTCACACACAATGTCACAAGGACAGTTACTCACAGTTTGCTGGATTGAGCTGATTTACCCTGAGAATAAAAGACAAACAGCGCGTGTGAGTGTGTGTGTGAGTGTGTGTGTGTGTGTGTGTGTGTGTGAGTGTGTACATGTACACTGTATAAATAATTGATCAAAGTTGTAAATAAAGATTATTGAAGTATGTTTTACAAGAAAATTCTATTTTGTCTTTCTACTTCAAAATTTCACATTTAATTCAATGCATTACTTGCTGTTATTTATTTTTTACACGTCATGTCAGGAACGAGGCGAGACCAAAGTGAATAATACAAAACAATAACAAATAGTTGTATATATTATTTAAAGGCTCCTAATGTTGTTTTGGCGTCTCCTACAACAGGTTCACACACATCCAAGCTCAAACACACATTAATGTCCTCATAATCTCCACTGCAGCATCAGCTCTTTTCTCTGAAACGCCTCCATCAAAGATTCAGTCTCTCTAAGCTCCGCCTCTCTGAGAGCTGCTCTGCTGTGATTGGTCAGAAAGCAAACGCTCATTATCATATCTGAATCTCAGCTCTTGATCACAGTGATACGAACAGTAACGATGGCGTGGGTTTTACCGTATCAATCTCAGAAAACAGCGTCTTCTCCACATGAACAACACGAACCAAACTCTTCCAGTCTCAGATACACTACAGTGTTTGAGGGCGGAGCTAAGAGACGCTGCTCAGCCAATCAACACCACAGGCTGGCATTATGCTAATTAGTTACAAACCTACGCGAAACTTAATAACGTTACAAAATGAAAGGTCCGAAAAAGCATAATAGAAAGAAAAATGAATAGAAGACATTAAGATTTTAAGACATTTACATTTTTAAATATATCAGTGAAACATTTGTTTACTTTGAAATTAAATTAGAAATTTACTAGCAATTTCTGGATGTAAATGTTGTTTCTACACCAATTGTTTTTTTTCCCTTAAAGATTGTGAGTGAGTGTTTGACTGACCGACAGCAGATCCTCGTAGCGCGAGACGTCCTCCAGCGACACACGCGTCCTCTCCTGCTTACTGAGCGCTGAAACACACACACACACACACACACACACACACACGCACGCACGCACACACATAAAGAGATCGGACGCACACTTAAAGGATTACAAAATCTCCTGATAGTTTACTCTCGTCATCCAAGATGTTAATGTGTTTCTTTCTTCAGTGGAAAAGAAATGAAGGTTTTTGAGGAAAACGTTCCAGGATTTCCTCCATATAGTGTCTTCAATGGAGTCCAACGGGTCGAAGGTCCAGATGTGAGTTTCAGTGCAGCTTCAAAGTCTCGACACGATCCAGCCGAGGAATAGGAGTCTTATCTAGACAAACCAGCCGACATTTTATAAAGAAATCAACATTTATATACTTCATAACCACAGATGCTGGTCTTGCTCTCGCTGTGATGAGACACACATTAGGGCAATTCCACGCAAAACTGTCACATCCATAACGCCAACACAATGCCATGGTATTTAGTTGGCGTTATGGATGTGACAGTTTTGCGTGGAATTGCCCATTACGAAATGTAGAGAAGAGAGAAAAACTCAATCTCAGTTTCTCCTCCAACTTCAAAATCGTCCGACATCGTTGTTTTACCTTTTATTTATTTGTTTCTTTGTAAATGGCGTTTGACTCAGTCTTTGCAGGTTCTCTTAGTAAACACTGGGTCTGTTCTTACGCCTACGTCACGCTTGACCTTTCACCCTGATGACGTAATGTGTGTCTCATCACAGCGAGAGCAAGACCAGCATCTGTGGTTATAAAGTATATAAATGTTGATTTCTTTATAAAATGTCGGCTGGTTTGTCTAGATAAGACTCCTATTCCTCGGCTGGATCGTGTCGAGACTTTGAAGCTGCACTGAAACTCACATCTGGACCTTCGACCCGTTGGACTCCATTGAAGTCACTATATGGAGGAAATCCTGGAACGTTTTCCTCAAAAACCTTCATTTCTTTTCCACTGAAGAAAGAAACACATGAACATCTTGGATGACGAGAGTAAACTATCAGGAGATTTTGATTCTGAAGTGAACGACTCCTTTAAAATGAGTGTGTGAAGGAGTTCAGCGTGAGATCTGTGTTCATGATGTCATCAGCGAGCTGCTGAAACGGCGTATGTTTACAGCGTTCACTGGTGTGTGTGTGCAACTCACTGGACTCTGGATGCAAGAAGGAAGGGTTTCTGTCGAACTCTGTGAATCCGGCGTACGAGTTCACCGTCCTCATGTGACCCTGCGACCCCGGCTGCGGAAACATACACACAACATCCGTCGAGATTGGGACACTCCTGAGGGAACCGTGGCATCTTTAGCGTTTAGAACTACACTGACCACATCTCGAGCCTTTCTGGACGGACTCGACTGGCGACCGCTCACCGCACTCTCTTTAGGGAATGACCTCTGACCCTCAGGCTCGTCCTTGTGACCCTCAGGCTCGTCCTTGTGACCTTTAGGCAAAAATGGCAGAATGAGTCCAAAGGCATTTAAACACTTGATCAGTGGATTACAGTCACCATGTGAAACGTTTCCCTCTGGTGACACTGATTAACACCCCGTCTCTAACCAAACCCCCAAACCAGCACCAGCCCGGGTTAGTGGAGTCTACCGCAGTCTCACACACACACACACGACAGCTCTTTATTCACTCCCGAGGGACGTTTAGTAAAAAGCGACCGGTTGAGATGAAACCACCTGAGGTCAGAGGTCACCCGTCTCACCCTCTCTAAAGGCCCCGATACACTTCAGACGAAATCCCTGACCCTAACTGCTGTGATGGCACTTCGCACAAAATCAGGACAGAACGAGTTTGTGTTTGGAGTTTTTCATGTTTAATACTTTTAATCTGATGCTTTAAAGAGGCTACATGCGATTTTCTGAAATTTAAACTCGCGACTGACACCTGTGGCCAAAAAACGGAACTGCTCTTCCTTTCTGCTCGCTCTCGTACGTGCACACTTCACAAGTCATCCGCTGCAAAGAAGTCAACATTATGTTTACAGAGGTAAGAACAGTCAAATACATATATTGTTTGAGAAACTAAGTTTGTTTGCTGACTAGCGGTGGTGGCAGAGTGATCTGAAACGTTTAACATGAACGCGCTTGACGTCACATCCGCAGACAGCGCGGGAAAAATCCGACCCGACAGAAAATAGAAAAAATAGGATACAGGCTTATAGGTGCACCCACTGTGAGCGGACAAGGTGTCAGTATGCTCATCAGGAGATGTTTGAGTCATAAATGGTAAAATAAAAAGGCTACTGTTACGTTTATTTTGGGGAAAAAGTTGCATATAGCCTCTTTAAAGCAAAGCGATCTACTGTATAAAGTGTTGTCTTAAATAAACGTGGCCAGATGATCAGACGCTTTCTTAACTGCTGTTTTAAGCACAGCACATACTCATCTAAACGTGGAAGGCACATTTATAAAGCAATGCGTTACTCGTTACATAAAAAAAAAGTAATCTGATGAATAATGCATGTTGCTTGTGACTACTTTATAGAAGAATCTGAAGCTGTAATTCTAACTAAAAGCAACACTGACACTATTTCTCATGTTTAATACTATAAATCTGCTGCTTTAAAGCAATTTATTGTAGAGATAGTTGTATAAATAAATGTGACCAGATGATCAGACGCTGTCTCACCTGCTGTTTTCTCACCGCTACTGTGTGTTTATTTTGTTATTCGGAAGAGAGCGCCGCACATATTTACATATTAATCTAAATGTGGAAGGCTCGCTAACAGTATATTGATGCTAAGGTATTTCAAACTTCTTTTTATCCCCAAGCAAAGAACTTCGGCGTGAGTATATCGGAGCCTTAACACACACAGGGGCATGCAGAGGGTCAAGGGTCAAGGTTAGGGCGGGGTTATGCGTCATTTATCCCCGATTCCCAGTGGTGGACCGAAGCCAAACCTCCGGTTCTCTGCCTGAGCCTGTGTAGCGCACGTCTGCAGCGGCCGTCCTTCATGAAGCGCCGGGGCCGGAGCTCAGGGGCCCGAGGGAGACCCGGGAGCGGCGTGTTTCTGTCGGGCCGGTCACTGGTGAGGTCTTGCTCTCTAACCTCATCATCATCATCATCAGAGAAGGCATGATTCACGTATCCCTCACACCCGGGCTCACTTATGACCAGCACTGGCAGGCCTTCATCAACACTCTCCTCATACTCACCCACAAAGGCCCCGAACTCCACGGCGCAGTGCGATGGCTCCGTCTGCGAGTGCCTGGAGTCTGCGAGCTGTGACGGCGTGCTGACGAAGAAGGTAGCCGATGCCGCTGGAGCGCTAACGAGGCTGCCATGACCCGTGTCTGAGCGAATGGAGCGTCTGTGCGAGTGAAAGCGTGTTAGCGACTGTGGGAAGGCGCAGCTGGAGGATCCCAACTCGACCGAGAACGGAGCGTGTCTATCCAGGCTCAAAGGAAGCTCCGCCCCCTGAAGCACTTCGGCTCCGCCCCCAAACAGCGACTCTGCTATGCTAGCGGCGGGCGGCAGGAACCCCACACTGCAGCGCACCAGCGCGCTCGACTTCGAGTGTCCCGTCAGGTCGGGCACCAGGTTCTTGGAGACGCTGAGCTCACGCGTGATCTGGTTGTGCACTTTGCTAGCCTCAGATGCGCGCTGGGCTGTTAGCGCCTTTAGCGTGTCCACCGTGAGCGCCGAGAGGTCCTGCAGGTGTCCGATCTGAGAGTCCAGCGTGTGCAAAGAGCGCTTGATGAAGTTCACCTTGTTTCCAACCTCCTTCAGCTGCACACACATCGTTTCCACCCTGAAACACACACACAGGCATATTTATGTTCATGTAGACTCTTCTCCAAATCTACTTTCACCATATTAAAGTTCTACAGTTTAAAAGCAACTTAATATTCAGTAATATAGCACTGACACTATCAGATGAGAACAAAACATGGAATAAATTAATCTTAAGAGTAATGACATATAGTCTTCTGTAAAAATCTCCCAGACCTGTCGGACGTGAGTCTGATTCTCTCTTCACTCCCAGAGTGAAACTGATCGTCTTTCTCGTGGAAGTACGTCTCTACGCACTGCTCCTCAAAATCGTGCAGCTTCTTCTGGTCCTCCTCGGTCAGGAAGAGCTCTACGGGCAAAAGGCATCACGTTTAAAGCTTAAAAAAAATGAATACCATATGGCCAAATCAATTAAATCATCGCCTTTTGAAATTTTATATTGACATCAAGCTATATCACAATTCCTGGTTTTTGAACCCCAAATTTCAGATATCCTGAAATGATAATTAAGACTATTGTTATACCATTTAGGATATTTAAGTCTGATACAGATGAATTTAAGAGTTTTAGAGGACACATTAGACAGTGTAACTGTCAGTGTAACCGTCAGTGTAACAGCGTAACCGTCAGTGTAACCGTGTAACTATCCATGTAACTGTATGTGTAACAGTCAGTGTAACTGTGTAACCGTCAGTGCAACAGTGTAACCGTCCGTGTAACTGTCAGTGTAACCGTCAGTGCAACAGTGTAACTGTACGTGTAACTGTCAGTGTAACCGTGTAACAGTCAGTGTAACTGTTTGTGTAACAGTCAGTGTAACTGTATGTGTAACAGTCAGTGTAACTGTATGTGTAACAGTCAGTGCAACAGCGTAACCGTCAGTGTAACCGTGTAACTGCCAGTGTAACCGTACATGTAACTGTCAGTGTAACAGTGTAACTGTCAGTGTAACAGCGTAACTGTCAGTGCAACCGTGTAACTGCCAGTGTAACCGTACGTGTAACTGTCAGTGTAACAGTCATTGTAACTCATGTAACTGTCATTGTAACTTGTGTAACAGTCAGTGTAACTGTCATTGTAACAGTGCAACAGTCAGTGTAACTGTCATTGTAACAGTGCAACAGTCAGTGTAACTGTCAGTGTAACTCGTGTAACTGTCAGTGTAACTCATGTAACTGTCAGTGTAACTCATGTAACTGTCAGTGTAACTCATGTAACTGTCAGTGTAACTCGTGTAACTGTCAGTGTAACTTGTGTAACTGTCAGTGTAACAGTGCAACAGTCAGTGTAACTCATGTAACTGTCAGTGTAACTCATGTAACTGTCAGTGTAACTGTTAGTGTTGTCAGTGTAACTCATGTAACAGTCAGTGTAACTCATGTAACTGTCAGTGTAACTCGTGCAACAGTCAGTGTAACTCATGTAACTGTCAGTGTAACAGTGCAACAGTCAGTGTAACTCGTGTAACTGTCATTGTAACTTGTGTAACTGTCAGTGTAACTGTCAGTGTAACTCGTGCAACAGTCAGTGTAACTCATGTAACTGTCAGTGTAACTGTCATTGTAACTCGTGTAACTGTCAGTGTAACTGTTAGTGTTGTCAGTGTAACAGTCAGTGTAACTCATGTAACTGTCAGTGTAACAGTGCGACAGTCAGTGTAACTCATGTAACTGTCAGTGTAACAGTGCAACAGTCAGTGTAACTCATGTAACTGTCAGTGTAACAGTGCAACAGTCAGTGTAACTCGTGTAACTGTCATTGTAACTCGTGCAACAGTCAGTGTAACTCATGTAACTGTCAGTGTAACTCGTGCAACAGTCAGTGTAACTCATGTAACTGTCAGTGTAACTGTCATTGTAACTCGTGTAACTGTCAGTGTAACTGTTAGTGTTGTCAGTGTAACAGTCAGTGTAACTCATGTAACTGTCAGTGTAACAGTGCGACAGTCAGTGTAACTCATGTAACTGTCAGTGTAACAGTGCAACAGTCAGTGTAACTCGTGTAACTGTCATTGTAACTCGTGTAACTGTCAGTGTAACTGTTAGTGTTGTCAGTGTAACAGTTACACTGACATTTACATCAGTTACACTGACAGTTACATGAGTTACACTGACTGTTGCACAGTTACACTGACAACACTAACAGTTACACTGACAGTTACACGAGTTACAGTGTAACAGTGTAACTGTCAGTGTAACTGATGTAACTGTCAGTGTAACAGTGTAACTGTCAGTGTAACAGTGCAACAGTCATTGTAACTCGTGTAACTGTCAGTGTAACTGTTAGTGTTGTCAGTGTAACAGTGCAACAGTCAGTGTAACTCATGTAACTGTCAGTGTAACTGATGTAAATGTCAGTGTAACAGTGCAACAGTCAGTGTAACTCGTGTAACTGTCTGTGTAACTGTTAGTGTTGTCAGTGTAACAGTGTAACAGTCAGTGTTTACTGTCAGTGTAACTTAGTTTTAGACAGGTTACTTGGTCCGTAGGTGCTGCTGTCCTTCTTCCTCTTCCTGCAGATGGACGACAGGACCGACGCCATGTGGCTGAGCAGAATCAGCGGCGGCGGCAGAATGGGCTTGTCGTGATACGCCATGATGAAGTGGTAGCGCTGATACTTCCACACTAGGTTAGATATGGACTTCACCTGCAGGTACACGTTACTGCAGAGAAACGGCACGGTCAGTTATCATGACGAGCGGAGAACACGCGCGGGCGGGCGTAGCGGCGGGTCACTCACTTGAAGAAGGCGATGAGCAGGTTCACCATCAGTATGTACTGGACGAACAGATAGACGGCCTGCAGCAGCGGCGTCAGCCACACTCCCGTGTCACACAGCTGCTTAGCGTGATCCTCGCTCGAGTTCGCACACACTGCAAACACACACGTCACATGTGACTGAGGCTGATGACATCACTAGCATTACTATGTGCTACATACAACTTTTCATTTTAGCAATGCTGAAATCAACATCAGCTAAGATTAATAAATTCTGTAGAAATATTTTTAATTGTTAGTTCATTAAGGTTAACTAATGTTAACAAATGAAACCTTATTGTAAAGTGTTTTCCGTTAATTTAATGATGTTTTAGCAGATCTTAGGGATCGGGTTAGTTAGGGTTGGTTAGTTTTTCCCCCACGTTACAGAGAATTTGGAAAGGGTTTAAAAGTGTTTGATTGTAATGTTAGATAAATGTTGTGTTAACGCTAGTTTTGTGTTGTTCTGTGTGCGAGTCTCCAGGGGTTTACCGTCAATCTCGTACGCATAAACTTCACCGTACATCATCCAGTAGGGCTGGAAAACCACATCTTTGGCCAAAGTCCATGAAGGCTCCTCATTTGGGTACAAAATGGCTTTACGAGGAACCCCGAAACTCAGCAGCACAACAGCCATAATGACCACGATATAGAACATGTTGGCCACCTGTGCAAAGAGCGAACAAACACGCCGATCGACAACATGTACTCAACACCGCATGAGCTCACCAGCAGTGATGGGGAAAGTTATTTTTTAAAAGTAATGTTATGATACTGTTGTAATGCGTTACTTGTTACATTATAAAACGAATCTGATTACGTAATGGCCGTCACTTGTAACGCGTTACATTATAAAAATGATCTTATTACGTAATGGCCGTTACTTGTAACATTAAAAAAGTAATCTGATTACATAATGCCTGTTACTTGTAACACAACACCCACAACACTCTTCACAAGCGCTCACCATCTTCCCGATCATCATGACGTACGGCCCTGCCTGCTGATTGACAGCCAGAATATCCAGCAGCCGCACGTACCAGAAGATGATGTTCAAGCAGTAAACGATCCGGCCTGCGACAGACACGCTAGGATCGCCGAAGCGCAGGCCGAAGCCCACGAAGAACATTAGGATGGCCAGGAAGTCAGAAATGTTGAAGTAGTCACTGAACCACACTTTAATCTTCTGACTGATTTTCCCTCCTTCAGACATGAACATCTAGAGAGGAAACACACAAATACACACAATACAGACAATCATCAGAAGGCAGGGTTAGCGCTCAGCTGAAACATTTCTGATGTGCCCCACTCAAACATCTGAACACACACACCTCTCGTATCTTCTCCACCGCGAGCGTGAAGATGTACAGAATGACGATCCACTCCTGAGGAGACGGAAGCGGCTCCATTTTCACCAACACCACGAATGAATACAGCATCAGGAACCCGATATAAAAGAGCTGCAACACAAAACTATTATATGAAAACAGTGTTGAGAAGAGTGAAGCTTCACTAGAGCTCAGATCTCCTCACAGACACACAGCAGATCACGTTCAGCCAGTCTTCATGAAGGGTCAGTTTAGATCTTAAGTTTCTCACAGTTTAGAGACAAATATCACAATCTAGTATCACAGAGAGACGGGGAATAAACACAGACTGCATCATAGTCTCCTCGATTTAGATCAAATGTCTATGAAATCAATTTGATTTTGTCACCAAATTCTGTGTAAATTTTTCTATGTTCTGTGTTTTATGATAGTCAACAACAAAAACGGTGATAATCAAATGAATTCAATAACTATTTTAAATTATAACCAAATGAAACAATTCCTTTACTAGAGTGCATTGCATTTCTGTCATAATGTTTTCAAGTTAAACCAATCATTTATTTGGTGGTTTCTAGTGAAGAAGTGAGTTTCTGTGTGTATTTGATTTAATGTACTTTTTTGATTTATTAATCCAAAAATGGCCAAATTCTGTGACATTTTGCTTTACAGTAAATGCTATGACTGGATTTTCTGCATCACAGAACTCTAGGTATCAGCTGTGTGTTTGACCCAATTGCGCAGTTGCTCAAGAATTGTTTACTGTGGCCGAGCGATCAAAGAGTCATGATGATTCATATCACACACACACAACAATCATTTGCTTTTCAGAAAATCTTTAATTCACATTCACCTCAACACACTTCAGCTTATGAGAAACAACAGATGAATGATCAACCAGCGCTGCGCACACACACACACACAGTTGAAATGTCACTAGTAAACCTTCCACTAGTTCTGAGATGTTTATCTGTGTAACACAGTGAGTTTATGCAGGAACGAGTGTCTCTGATACTATCGCATGGGAACAACAATCCAGAACACTTATTAAAGAGTTGAACATGACACACACACACACAGACACACAGACACACACACACACACACACAGAGAGCGTGAGAAAAGGGTCATACGTACCGTGTTGAACCAGAACTTGACGATGGGCGCGTGGTAAAACGCGTAGAACTTGCGAGTGATGGGTAATCGGCGTGAGCGGACGTGGACCTCCGATTCACTTTTCATTTCTGCGTTCTCGTTCATACGCACTTCCTTAAACACATCCTGACACACAAACACACAGCTGTCAAAACACTGCAACAAATGCAGATGTTCTTCCTCAGGGTTCCTGCCTCGTTTTCCAGCACAAACACAAACAAATTATTAAATCAAGACACATTTACTGGAGATATTAAGTCTTATTTACTGAACAATTGATGAAAATTAAGTTTGTGCTGAAAACAAGAACAAATATCTGCCAATGGAGTCAGAAAAATAAACCTAATTCAAAGGGAAAACTAGATTATTTTGTTCTTGTTTTCAGCACAAACTTTTGTTTCAGTAAACAAGGCTTAGTGATGTTCTTCCTCAGTGTTTCTGTCTCGTATATCTAAAATATCTAAACATTGTTAAATCAAGAGACATTTACTGGAGAAGCGAAATGACTGAAGATATTAAGTCTTGTTTACTGAAAAGTTTAGGTTTAAAATAAGAACTAATATCTGCCAATGGAGTCAGAAAAACAAAAACTTAATTTAAAGAGAAACAAGATTATTTTTGTGACTCCATTGATATTAGTTCTTATTTTAAACCTAAACTTTTCAGTAAACAAGACTTAATATCTTCAGTCATTTCGCTTCTTCTCCAGTAAATGTGTCTTGATGTAAGAATGTTTTGATATTTGTGCTGGAAAACGAGACAGAAACACTGATCATTTGTTCCAGTGCGATTGTGCAAGAACACTTAAACACACACTTGTGTAAAGATTGACAGTTTTCTGAGGATCAGTGGGCAGAGCGACGGCCAAGGCACGCTATCAGACGTGAAGCGTGTTAAACATCTCCTCAGGGGTTTGCGTTTACCATCTGTATGTCGTCCGGGTTCTGCAGGTTGTGCTCGCTGTCCTCCATGCTCTGGTGGGCGTCCTGAGACTGGGGAATGTGGGACATCTCCGCTTTGGTCTTGTACTCCAGCAAGAGGATGGCAGGAGGAACGAGGATGCTCAGGATCACCTGCACACACACACACACAATGCATTCTTACGCCGGTTTCACACCGCAAGCGTCAGCAGCCCGTATTTTTTTCGGTGTCCATGTTATTCAATGAGTGCATTCACACCGCACGCAGAAGCGGCGCGGCAGCGCGTATCAGGAGCAGAGCAGGAACAGCAGTGCCGCGATAGTTTCGGCGCCCAGTCTATTTTTAACGCGCCGCTTACGCTGAATTAAAGTGACCATGCATTTTTCATGGCCAAAACACACAGCAACTTTACCCAAAAAGCGCATTGATGGTCTCTATTGTGTTTTAAACAGTCAGTCAAATGACCTTCATCAATTTAAAAAGAAAACAAATGTCCAAAAACAAACTTGTTGCAAACTACAAGTTTAAACAATTTATACTGCCAGTTTAGCTTAATTTACAGATTAATGTATATTAATACATTAATATAATAAGCTTTTTGACAAGTCTTTTCTCTTAAATGTATTTGAAAACAAAATAAAGCAATGCCAACTTACCCATTATAGAGTACTCTGTCTGTACACACGCCGCGCGTGACAAACGCTACTAGTGTGAAAGCAAAATGCGCGTGTCCTGCTCCCGCTCACCATACGCACTGCTCCTGCGCTGCTTATGCTCTGCTAACGCGTGCAGTGTGAAACCGGCGTTACACTTTGGATAAAGGCTTCTGCTAAATAGGGATGCGTTTTATTATCATCAGTATTATAGTTCATTTTTTACATTTCAAAACTTGTAATAAAGTTGAATTATTAAGTGTGTAATTCTTCTTGGTGTTTCTCTGCACTTCTACAGAATAAACGTATATCTGCAACTTCTCCATTTCGGCAAGGGCTGGTGTTTGGATTTTTACAGTTTTTTTATTCTTTTATGTAATTGGTATATTATAGGAGCCTATTTAATGATGAGTATGTTTTACTTTAGATCAATGTTTGTGTTTCTGAGGCTCTCATGATCATGAATCGTGAACGGTACTATATTTATATCGTCATTGATATTGTTATCACAATGAATACCAGAAAATAGACGTGTGTTATCGTACTTCTGCGGGGCATATTTGGCGTGTGTGTGTGACGCCCTCTGGTGTTCAGAGGGATATGTGGGGTGTGTGTGTGTGTGACGCCCTCTGGTGTTCAGAGGGATATGTGGGGTGTGTGTGTGTGTGTGTGTGTGTGTGTGTGTGTGTGTGTGTGTGAGACACCCTCTGGTGTTCAGATGGAGCAGCGTTTACTACCGATCAGTCATGCATAAAATGATCGCAGCCTTTGCTAAATCGCGTGCGGTTTCATTGCGATTAATTGTGCAACTCTACCAGAAAATATGGTGATATAGTCCATATCGCCCCTGCCGCCTGCTAACTGCATGATGAGTGTAATCAGGGCGCTGTACCTTGTACCAGGAGTTCTTGCGCATGTTGAGACGCCCCATCCACATGTCGGACAGCAGCATCTGTGTGCAGGTGTGAGCCACGAAGGGCCGGAGCCGCGACGACACCGCCAGCTTCAGACACGTGGAGTTGCTCCAGTTCTTCAGCTCGTACGTCAGCAGCTTCATGGCCATCGTCTCGTCCTGCCGGAACGACTGCTCCAGCAGATCCACCGCCAGCGTGCCGAACTCACTGATACACACACACACACACACTCATCACTACAGCACTTCATACCGTACAGCTTCACAGTAATGAACAGAATCAATAATGCACATCATCAAATATGAGATCATTCAGATTCAGCAGCTCTGGAAGACAATAGTGTCATTATTCAAGTCAAGTCAGCTTTATTTATACAGCGCTTTTTACAATACAGAGTGTTTCAGAGCAGCTTCACAGAGATAACAGGAAAATAATGCAACAGAGTTTGTTTCCAGAAGAAAATAGCATCACAGTCCAGCTTAAGTAAGTTCAGAGAGGTTTCATTTTTGTTGTGAAAAAGTTATTAATGTTCATTTATAAATATATAAAATAAAATAAAAATGGTGTCAATGCAGGAGATCAATAATATTGTTGAATATTAAATTAAATGTCCCCAACTAAGCAAGCCAAAAGCCAGTGGCGACAAAGGCGAAAAAAGGCAACAATTCAGATCGATTCTGTTCAAGTTTCTGACACCACAGTTCACTCAGAGCTTCATTTCCATTTCGATTCTGCTTATTGATTCCTAATTTCGATTCTAAGAAGATTTTTTTTAAACGTACATGTCATTTTCATTTAGTCTTATTGCAAAAGATTTAATTGTATCTGAATATCATAAACAAAAATCAACAAGCTAAAGAACACTGGAAAAACCACTAACCGAACTAATATAAACTTCAAGCTTTATTAAAGACAAGTAAACACTCTGTAATTAATTCTGCTGTCACTTTAAGAGCTGCACATATCCAATATACTGATACACATCTGTGAAGAACACAGAAAACAGAGTCTCTCACGCTTGAGTGGTTTAAAGTCAAACTGACATGTTCACAGAAGAATCAATAAGAGGAATTGAAATGTTCATTTTCTAACAAGTATCCGATTCCTGACCTCAAGTGTTTTCGATTCCCAGCCCTGACCGTGACTCACTTGGAATACTCCTTCAGCTCCTCCGAGGTGTCGTCCACCACGTCGCTCTTCTTGGCCTCGTAACCCATGGAGCGCAGCAGTTTGCAGGCCACCAGGGCTTTGGCGGTGGACTCCTCTCCGTGCTGCCAGAAGAACAGGGACATCTTCTGCCTCTTCATGAGCACAGCCCACACCAGCAGCTCGTTGAACGGGTACGGGAAGCGTCGAGTCTCGGGATCGTCGATGTCCACCACCTCCTCTCGGCTCTTCTTCTTCTGCTGCTCTGACGCCGAGTCCGGCTGAGGGACGACCAGACGGTTAGAGCAGAGATACGCACACTCAGTTAGAGCAGAGACACACTCTCTCACTCACTCACTCACTCACTCTCTCTCTCACACTCACTCTCTCTCACACTCACTCTCTCTCACACTCACTCTCTCTCACACTCACTCTCTCTCACACTCACACTCTCTCTCTCTCACACTCACTCTCTCTCTCTCACACTCACACTCTCTCTCTCTCACACTCACTCTCTCTCTCTCACACTCACTCTCTCTCTCTCACACTCACTCTCTCTCTCTCTCACACTCACTCTCACACTCAC
Organism: Leuciscus leuciscus; assembly: GCF_965113295.1. Lineage (NCBI taxonomy): Eukaryota > Metazoa > Chordata > Actinopteri > Cypriniformes > Leuciscidae > Leuciscus > Leuciscus leuciscus. The sequence continues at coordinate 26,943 of NW_028118146.1, forward strand.
TCTCTCTCTCTCACACTCACTCTCTCTCTCTCTCTCTCTCTCACACTCACACTCTCTCTCTCTCACACTCACACTCACTCTCTCTCTCTCACACCCACTCTCTCTCTCTCACACTCACTCTCTCTCTCTCACACTCACTCTCACACTCACTCTCTCTCTCTCACACTCTCTCTCTCTCTCTCACACTCTCTCTCTCTCTCACACTCACTCTCTCTCTCTCTCTCACACTCACTCTCTCTCTCTCTCTCACACTCACTCTCTCTCTCTCACACTCACTCTCTCACACTCACTCTCTCTCTCTCACACTCACTCTCTCTCTCTCACACTCACTCTCTCTCTCTCACACTCACTCTCTCTCTCTCACACTCACTCTCTCTCTCTCTCTCACGCTCACTCTCTCTCACGCTCACTCTCTCTCACGCTCACTCTCTCTCACGCTCACTCTCTCTCACGCTCACTCTCTCTCACGCTCACTCTCTCTCACACTCACTCTCTCTCACACTCACTCTCTCTCACACTCACTCTCTCTCACACTCACTCTCTCTCACACTCACTCTCTCTCACACTCACTCTCTCTCACACTCACTCTCTCACACTCACTCTCTCTCACACTCACTCTCTCTCACACTCACTCTCTCTCACACTCACTCTCACTCACACTCACTCTCACTCACACTCACTCACACTCACACTCACACTCACTCACACTCACACTCACTCACACTCACTCTCTCACACTCACTCTCTCACACTCACTCTCTCACACTCACTCTCTCACACTCACTCTCTCACACTCACTCTCACTCTCTCACACTCACTCACTCACTCACTCTCTCACACTCACTCACTCACTCTCACACTCTCTCACTCACTCTCACACTCTCACTCTCACACTCACTCTCACACTCACTCTCACACTCACTCTCACACTCACTCTCACACTCACTCTCACACTCACTCTCACACTCACTCTCACACTCACTCTCACACTCACTCTCACACTCACTCTCACACTCACTCTCACACTCACTCTCACACTCACTCTCACACTCACACTCACTCTCACACTCACTCTCACTCTCACACTCACACTCACTCTCACACTCACACTCACTCTCACACTCACTCACACTCACACTCACACTCACACTCACTCAATCTCACACTCACTCTCACACTCACACTCACTCTCACTCTCACACTCACTCTCACACTCACTCTCACACTCACTCTCACACTCACTCTCACACTCACTCTCACACTCACTCTCACACTCACTCTCACACTCACTCTCACACTCACACTCACTCTCACACTCACTCTCACACTCACTCTCACACTCACTCTCACACTCACTCTCACACTCACTCTCACACTCACTCTCACACTCACTCTCACACTCACTCTCACACTCACACTCACTCTCACACTCACTCTCACACTCACACTCACTCTCACACTCACTCTCACACTCACACTCACTCACACTCACTCAATCTCACACTCACTCTCACACTCACTCTCACACTCACACTCACTCTCACTCTCACACTCACTCTCACACTCACTCTCACACTCACTCAATCTCACACTCACTCTCACTCTCACACTCACTCTCACACTCACTCTCACTCTCACACTCACTCTCACTCTCACTCTCACTCTCACACTCACTCTCACACTCACTCTCACTCTCACACTCACTCTCACACTCACTCTCACACTCACTCTCACACTCACTCTCACACTCACTCTCACACTCACTCTCACACTCACTCTCACACTCACACTCACTCTCACTCTCACACTCACTCTCACACTCACTCTCACACTCACTCTCACACTCACTCAATCTCACACTCACTCACTCTCACACTCACTCACTCTCACACTCACTCTCACACTCACACTCACTCTCACACTCACTCAATCTCACACTCACTCTCACACTCACTCTCACTCTCACACTCACTCTCACTCTCACACTCACTCTCACTCTCACACTCACTCTCACTCTCACACTCACTCTCACTCTCACTCTCACTCTCACACTCACTCTCACACTCACTCTCACACTCACTCTCACACTCACTCTCACACTCACTCTCACACTCACTCTCACACTCACTCTCACACTCACTCTCACACTCACTCTCACACTCACTCTCACACTCACTCTCACACTCACTCTCACACTCACTCTCACACTCACTCTCACACTCACACTCACACTCACACTCACTCTCACACTCACTCTCACACTCACTCTCACTCTCACACTCACACTCACTCTCACACTCACACTCACTCTCACACTCACTCTCACACTCACTCACACTCACACTCACACTCACACTCACTCAATCTCACACTCACTCTCACACTCACACTCACTCTCACTCTCACACTCACTCTCACACTCACTCTCACTCTCACACTCACTCTCACTCTCACACTCACTCTCACTCTCACACTCACTCTCACTCTCACACTCACTCTCACTCTCACACTCACTCTCACTCTCACTCTCACTCTCACACTCACTCTCTCACTCTCACACTCACTCTCACACTCACTCTCACACTCACTCTCACACTCACTCTCACACTCACTCTCACACTCACTCTCACACTCACTCTCACACTCACTCTCACACTCACTCTCACACTCACTCTCACACTCACACTCACTCTCACACTCACTCTCACACTCACTCTCACACTCACTCTCACACTCACTCTCACACTCACTCTCACACTCACTCTCACACTCACTCTCACTCTCACTCTCACACTCACTCTCACTCTCACTCTCACTCTCACACTCACTCTCACTCTCACACTCACTCTCACACTCTCTCACTCACACTCACACTCACTCACTCTCACACTCACTCACTCTCACACTCACTCACTCTCACACTCACTCACTCTCACACTCACTCACTCTCACACTCACTCACTCTCACACTCACTCACTCTCACACTCACTCACTCTCACACTCACTCACTCTCACACTCACTCACTCTCACACTCACTCACTCTCACACTCACTCACTCTCACACTCACTCACTCTCACACTCACTCACTCTCACACTCACTCTCACACTCACTCTCACACTCACTCTCACACTCACTCTCATACCCCTTTTCCACCAACAAGAACCGGGTGCTGGTTCAGAGCTAGAGCTATTGCCAGTTCGGAGTTGGTTCGACTGACGAACCGGTTTGCGTTTCCACCGGCCAGAGAGCCACAACAGAGCTATATCTTACGTCACTGCATACGTATCATGTTGCCCAGCAACGCGCGTGCGGCAGCGCCAAACACAAACACACCAGACTTGTTCGAGATGCATCGGCTTCTCGCAGAACGATCAGCACATGAAATCAAAGCACTGCGAAAGCGATCAAAAAGCACAAGGAGTCGTATGATCTCCAAACACTCCCGCAGCTCTGATCGGTCCACGCTGCTCCGATGCATCTCGAACAAGGCATCAACAATAATAGACGTTGCGTTACTATGAATGCTCATGGGTTTGCGAAAATAAATAGGCATCCAAACACGGCGAATCCAACGCGTTCGTGCGGCTCGCCGTATCTTATACATAGACGGATATTATAATCGAGCTGCTATTAGCTCGACTAGCTGCTATTTAAAAATGGCGGTCACAAGTTTCTCTTCAGTCTTGTTGGCCACGGTAACCCCGCCCCCAGCCTCTGACGCAAGCGGTTCTTTCTTGGCTCCGTTCTAGACCCTGCAATGATTTGGTGCTACTTAAGAACCAGTTTTACTGGTTCGGAGCTGGTGCTTTGGCGGTGGAAAAACAAAGAACCGATTTGAAACTAGGCTCTGGCTCCGAACCAGCACCAGTTCTGCCTTGGTGGAAAAGGGGTATCACACTCACTCTCACACTCACTCACACACTCAATCTCACACTCACTCACTCTCACACTCACTCACTCTCACACTCACTCACTCTCACACTCACTCACACTCACACTCACTCACTCTCACACTCACTCACTCTCACACTCACTCACTCTCACACTCACTCACACTCAATCACTCACTCTCACACTCACTCACTCTCACACTCACTCACTCTCACACTCACTCACTCTCACACTCACTCACTCTCACACTCACTCACTCTCTCTCACACTCACTCAGTCACTCACTCAGTCACTCACTCAGTCACTCACTCAGTCACTCACTCAGTCACTCACTCAGTCACTCACTCAGTCACTCACTCAGTCACTCACTCAGTCACTCACTCAGTCACTCACTCAGTCACTCACTCAGTCACTCACTCAGTCACTCACTCACTCTCACTCACTCACTCTCACTCACTCTCACTCACTCACTCACTCTCACTCACTCACTCTCACTCACTCACTCTCACTCACTCACTCTCACTCACTCACTCTCTCACACTCACTCTCTCTCACTCACTCTCACTCACTCACTCTCACTCACTCACTCTCACACTCACTCTCACACTCACTCTCACACACTCTCACACTCACTCACTCACTCTCACTCACTCTCACTCACTCTCACACTCTCTCACTCACTCACTCACTCTCTCTCACACTCACTCTCTCTCACACTCACTCTCTCTCACACTCACTCTCTCTCACACTCACTCTCTCTCACACTCACTCTCTCTCACACTCACTCTCTCTCACTCACTCTCACTCACTCACTCTCACACTCACTCTCACACTCACTCTCACACACTCTCACACTCACTCACTCTCACACTCTCTCACTCACTCACTCACTCTCTCTCACACTCACTCTCTCTCACACTCACTCTCTCTCACACTCACTCTCTCTCACACTCACTCTCTCTCACACTCACTCTCTCTCACACTCACTCTCTCTCACACTCACTCTCTCTCACACTCACTCTCTCTCACACTCACTCTCTCTCACACTCACTCTCTCTCACACTCACTCTCTCTCACACTCACTCTCTCTCACACTCACTCTCTCTCACACTCACTCTCTCTCACACTCACTCTCTCTCACACTCACTCTCTCTCACACTCACTCTCTCTCACACTCACTCTCACTCTCACTCTCACTCTCACTCACTCTCACACTCACTCTCACACTCACTCTCACACTCACTCTCACACTCACTCTCACACTCACTCTCACACTCACTCTCACACTCACTCTCACTCTCACACTCACTCTCACACTCACTCTCACACTCACTCTCACACTCACTCTCACACTCACTCTCACACTCACTCTCACACTCACTCTCACACTCACTCTCACACTCACTCTCACACTCACTCTCACTCTCACTCTCACTCTCACTCTCACTCTCACACTCACTCTCACACTCACTCTCACACTCACTCTCACACTCACTCTCACACTCACTCTCACACTCACTCTCACACTCACTCTCACACTCACTCTCACACTCACTCTCACACTCACTCTCACTCTCACTCTCACTCTCACACTCACACCTCACTCTCACACTCACTCTCACACTCACTCTCACACTCACTCTCACACTCACTCTCACACTCACTCTCACACTCACACTCACTCTCACACTCACTCTCACATCTCACACTCACTCTCACACTCACTCTCACACTCACTCACTCACACTCACTCACTCACACTCACTCACTCACACTCACTCACACTCACTCACTCACACTCACTCTCACTCTCACACTCACTCTCACACTCACTCTCACTCACTCTCACACTCACTCTCACACTCACTCTCACACTCACTCTCACACTCACTCTCACACTCACTCTCACACTCACTCTCACACTCACTCTCACACTCACTCTCACACTCACTCTCACACTCACTCTCACACTCACTCCTCACACTCACTCACTCACACTCACTCACTCACACTCACTCACTCACACTCACTCACTCACACTCACTCACTCACACTCACTCACTCACACTCACTCACTCACACTCACTCTCACTCTCACACTCACTCTCACACTCACTCTCACTCTCACACTCACTCTCACACTCACTCTCACACTCACTCTCACACTCACTCTCACACTCACTCTCACACTCACTCTCACACTCACTCTCACCACTCACTCTCACTCACTCTCACTCTCACACTCACTCACTCTCACACTCACTCTCTCACTCTCACTCTCACACTCACTCTCACACTCACTCTCACACTCACTCTCACACTCACTCTCACACTCACTCTCACACTCACTCTCACACTCACTCTCACACTCACTCTCACACTCACTCTCACACTCACTCTCACACTCACACTCACTCTCACACTCACTCACACTCACACTCACTCTCACACTCACTCTCACACTCACATCACTCTCTCACTCACTCTCACACTCACTCTCACTCTCACACTCACACTCACTCTCACACTCACACTCACTCTCACACTCACACTCACTCTCACACTCTCACACTCTCACACTCTCACTCACTCACCTCACTCACTCACTCACTCACTCACTCACTCACTCACTCACTCACTCACTCACTCACTCACTCACTCACT
>NW_028118145.1:0-33472 GCF_965113295.1 Leuciscus leuciscus
CCATTTCTTATTAAGGCAGAACAGGTAGGCACACCAACATTAACAAAACATTTGACTAGCCACTACACCATCTTGGTTGTTTTAGAAGCAGTCTCATACCATCATTATAACGCTACATTCAGTCTCTGCATGTTCTTTCTGCTGTAAGACCGCCACAGGAGGGCAGTATGAAGTGGTGTACAGAATGCTTTGAATAAAGCTACCTTAACATGAGCAGAACACATGCCAAATTTACGTGCAAGCACATTAGCCTGAGCATATAACTTGCTCGACACTGTCTATTGATGTCCTTATCATCCGATAACTCATTTGCAATATGATGGCCAGGATATTTAATCTCATCACACACTTTAAGGGCAGTACCAGATAAAAAGAAATCAGGGAATTACAAATTGCCTGTCTTCTTTACTTCTAACAATCACGATATTGCTCTTACTTGCATTATATTTGATATCAAAATCTGCACCGTACTGAGAGCAAACCTTCAACAGTTGTTGTAACCCAGCACTATATTGGCAAATGATTACCAAATCATCTGAATACATAAGGGTGATTAGTGAGAGTATTGCCTATCATGCATCCTGTATTACATTTATTTAATTGTTGTGACAAGTCATCCATATACACGTTAAAAAGGAAAGGTGACAAAATACCACCCTGACGAACTCCGGTACTAACAGTAAAAGGTTCTGATACAGAGCAACCCCCCCCCCCCCCCCCATTTCACCTGCATAGACTGGCGTGAGTACCAGAAGACTAGAATTCTTATCATTACTTTTGGTATTCCTCTATGTTGCAATTTAAGAAACAATTTTTCATGGTTTACCACGATCAAATGCCTTCGAGGCATCTATAAAAACACATAAAAGTTGTGGAATTCTGGCTATTATAATGATCTAAAATTTCCTTTAAAGCAAATACACACGTATCTGTACTGTGTTGACGTTTAAAGCCAAACTTGGTTGTCAGTCGTAAAAATATACTGTTCCGACCTGTTAAGAAGAATTCTCTCCAACACTTTGGATACGATGCTAGCTAGGGCTATTGGTCTGTAATTGTCCATGCTGTTCATTTTGCCAGTTTTTGTCTTTAATGACGGGCACTAATAAAACAGGTCAAATAGATTCAGTCCCATGATAAGAGTCCCATGATCTAAGAAACCTGTCATACAAATAGCAAACAGAGGAACAAGTTTCTTGCTTGCATATTTTAGATGTTCAGGCTGTTATTTTATCGGTCCCACACGCTTTATCGTCATCTAATCCCAATACTGCAGATTGTACCTCTTCTGAATTAATAACCACATTTTCGTCATTGTCAATGTTTTCCACCTCAAAAGTATTCCTCCCAATGCAGTTAAACAGCTCATGATAATGTTGCCGCCACATCTTGTATTTATATAAGGATTATATAGGATTATGTAACGGTTCACAGAATTCCACGGTTCAGCATCAGATCAGATCAGGCATTCATATGTTTTCACTGCATCTACAATTGCACAAATAAAGCTATGAGGATCGTTCAAATTAGAAATCAGGGGGGGGGGGAAATACTTGTAATATGTGTCCAAATAGAAACTCTTATTTCAAATTGTAATCATACATCACAATACTGTTGTTCATAGCCTAGGCTACTATATTTTAATCAAATAAACGCAGGCTGGCGGGAGGATAAGGGACTTATTTCAAAAATACAACTGACTGACCTTGACGTTGGCCAATAGCAGCGCTCGGTCAATCGTGACGTACGCCAATGGCAGCTGCAAATCAGAAGCATTTTTTCCGGAAATACCGACTGTTTTGACCAACAAACGTAGAATTTGTAGTGTTCTTATCGTGGTTGACACAATCTAACACTTGATGTCGGGAGTATATCCCCTCGTGAAAGATCGAAGCTTGAATTTCCCGTTACCGTCGTACAGAAAGACAGGTCGAGCCGGGGCTATAAATAGCCCCCGCGCGCTCTTTACTATTGTCGTTGAGAGCGTTGGGGACTCTCAAGCCGCCCATTGATCGCTAGAAAGGATCGGCTGATCTGGGCGGGTTACACCCTCATCGTAACACGACGATCTTTTTTAGCTTATTTCATCTATTATACATTTAAATTGTCCAACAAATGCTTAATAGTGATAATGACTTTATTCAGGACTCAAAATGGAAGGGCCGCAGTACAAGACATAGAAAAAAAACACAATAATTACAACGTAGCAATAAAATATACAGTGCATAGACATAAATGAAGAAAAGATCAATAACTTTCACTTGTAATATACAAACAGGAGCGCCAATGTCTCCACAGTCTAGATGTATACCTGACAGAGCTATAATCATTGTGGGCTAAAGCTTGTATAATTCTATTTTCTGAGGCAGACATTCTACACATGTATCGAAAAATATATACCATTTCTTATTAAGGCAGAACAGGTAGGCACACCAACATTAACAAACATTTGACTAGCACTACACCATCTTGGTTGTTTTAGAAGCAGTCTCATACCATCATTATACGCTACATTCAGTCTCTGCATGTTCTTTCTGCTGTAAGACCGCCACAGGAGGGCAGTATGAAGTGGTGTACAGAATGCTTTGAATAAAGCTACCTTAACATAAGCAGAACACATGCCAAATTTACGTGCAAGCACATTAGCCTGAGCATATAACTTGCTCGACACTGTCTATTGATGTCCTTATCATCCGATAACTCATTTGCAATATGATGGCCAGGATATTTAATCTCATCACACACTTTAAGGGCAGTACCAGATAAAAAGAAATCAGGGAATACAAATTGCCTGTCTTCTTTACTTCTAACAATCACGATATTGCTCTTACTTGCATTATATTTGATATCAAAATCTGCACCGTACTGAGAGCAAACCTTCAACAGTTGTTGTAACCCAGCACTATATTGGCAAATGATTACCAAATCATCTGAATACATAAGGTGATTAGTGAGAGTATTGCCTATCATGCATCCTGTATTACATTTATTTAATTGTTGTGACAAGTCATCCATATACACGTTAAAAAGGAAAGGTGACAAAATACCACCCTGACGAACTCCGGTTACTAACAGTAAAAGGTTCTGATACAGAGCAACCCCCCCCCCCCCCCCCCCATTTCACCTGCATAGACTGGCGTGAGTACCAGAAGACTAGAATTCTTATCATTACTTTTGGTATTCCTCTATGTTGCAATTTAAGAAACAATTTTTCATGGTTTACACGATCAAATGCCTTCGAGGCATCTATAAAACACATAAAAGTTGTGGAATTCTGGCTATTATAATGATCTAAAATTTCCTTTAAAGCAAATACACACGTATCTGTACTGTGTTGACGTTTAAAGCCAAATTGGTTGTCAGTCGTAAAAATATACTGTTCCGACCTGTTAAGAAGAATTCTCTCCAACACTTTGGATACGATGCTAGCTAGGGCTATTGGTCTGTAATTGTCCATGCTGTTCATTTTGCCAGTTTTGTCTTTAATGACGGGCACTAATAAAACAGGTCAAATAGATTCAGTCCCATGATAAGAGTCCCATGATCTAAGAAACCTGTCATACAAATAGCAAACAGAGGAACAAGTTTCTTGCTTGCATATTTTAGATGTTCAGCTGTTATTTTATCGGTCCCACACGCTATATCGTCATCTAATCCCAATACTGCAGATTGTACCTCTTCTGAATTAATAACCACATTTTCGTCATTGTCAATGTTTTCCACCTCAAAAGTATTCCTCCCCAATGCAGTTAAACAGCTCATGATAATGTTGCCGCCACATCTTGTATTTATATAAGGATTATATAGGATTATGTAACGGTTCACAGAATTCACGGTTCAGCATCAGATCAGATCAGGCATTCATATGTTTTCACTGCATCTACAATTGCACAAATAAAGCTATGAGGATCGTTCAAATTAGAAATCAGGGGGGGGGGGGGGGGGCGGGGGGGGGTGGGTGGGGGGCGGGGGATACTTGTAATATGTGTCCAAATAGAAACTCTTATTTCAAATTGTAATCATACATCACAATACTGTTGTTCATAGGCCTAGGCTACTATATTTTAATCAAATAAACGCAGGCTGGCGGGAGGATAAGGGACTTATTTCAAAAATACAACTGACCTTACGTTGGCCAATAGCAGCGCTCGGTCAATCGTGACGTACGCCAATGGCAGCTGCAAATCAGAAGCATTTTTTCCGGAAATACCGACTGTTTTGACCAACAAACGTAGAATTTGTAGTGTTCTTATCGTGGTTGACACAATCTACACTTGATGTCGCGAGTATATCCCTCGTGAAAGATCGAAGCTTGAATTTCCCGTTACCGTCGTACAGAAAGACAGGTCGAGCCGGGGCTATAAATAGCCCCCGCGCGCTCTTCACTATTGTCGTTGAGAGCGTTGGGGACTCTCTAGCCGCCCATTGATCGCTAGAAAGGATCGGCTGATCTGGGCGGGTTACACCCTCATCGTAACACGACGATCTTTTTAGCTTATTTCATCTATTATACATTTAAATTGTCCAACAAATGCTTAATAGTGATAATGACTTTATTCAGGACTCAAAATGGAAGGGCCGCAGTACAAGACATAGAAAAAAAACACAATAATTACAACGTAGCAATAAAATATACAGTGCATAGACATAAATGAAGAAAAGATCAATAACTTTCACTTGTAATATACAAACAGGAGCGCCAATGTCTCCACAGTCTAGATGTATACCTGACAGAGCTATAATCATTGTGGGCTAAAGCTTGTATAATTCTATTTTCTGAGGCAGACATTCTACACATGTATCGAAAAATATATACCATTTCTTATTAAGGCAGAACAGGTAGGCACACCAACATTAACAAACATTTGACTAGCACTACACCATCTTGGTTGTTTTAGAAGCAGTCTCATACCATCATTATACGCTACATTCAGTCTCTGCATGTTCTTTCTGCTGTAAGACCGCCACAGGAGGGCAGTATGAAGTGGTGTACAGAATGCTTTGAATAAAGCTACCTTAACATGAGCAGAACACATGCCAAATTTACGTGCAAGCACATTAGCCTGAGCATATAACTTGCTCGACACTGTCTATTGATGTCCTTATCATCCGATAACTCATTTGCAATATGATGGCCAGGATATTTAATCTCATCACACACTTTAAGGGCAGTACCAGATAAAAAGAAATCAGGGAATACAAATTGCCTGTCTTCTTTACTTCTAACAATCACGATATTGCTCTTACTTGCATTATATTTGATATCAAAATCTGCACCGTACTGAGAGCAAACCTTCAACAGTTGTTGTAACCCAGCACTATATTGGCAAATGATTACCAAATCATCTGAATACATAAGGTGATTAGTGAGAGTATTGCCTATCATGCATCCTGTATTACATTTATTTAATTGTTGTGACAAGTCATCCATATACACGTTAAAAAGGAAAGGTGACAAAATACCACCCTGACGAACTCCGGTTACTAACAGTAAAAGGTTCTGATACAGAGCAACCCCCCCCCCCCCCCCCATTTCACCTGCATAGACTGGCGTGAGTACCAGAAGACTAGAATTCTTATCATTACTTTTGGTATTCCTCTATGTTGCAATTTAAGAAACAATTTTTCATGGTTTACACGATCAAATGCCTTCGAGGCATCTATAAAACACATAAAAGTTGTGGAATTCTGGCTATTATAATGATCTAAAATTTCCTTTAAAGCAAATACACACGTATCTGTACTGTGTTGACGTTTAAAGCCAAATTGGTTGTCAGTCGTAAAAATATACTGTTCCGACCTGTTAAGAAGAATTCTCTCCAACACTTTGGATACGATGCTAGCTAGGGCTATTGGTCTGTAATTGTCCATGCTGTTCATTTTGCCAGTTTTGTCTTTAATGACGGGCACTAATAAAACAGGTCAAATAGATTCAGTCCCATGATAAGAGTCCCATGATCTAAGAAACCTGTCATACAAATAGCAAACAGAGGAACAAGTTTCTTGCTTGCATATTTTAGATGCTCAGCTGTTATTTTATCGGTCCCACACGCTTTATCGTCATCTAATCCCAATACTGCAGATTGTACCTCTTCTGAATTAATAACCACATTTTCGTCATTGTCAATGTTTTCCACCTCAAAAGTATTCCTCCCAATGCAGTTAAACAGCTCATGATAATGTTGCCGCCACATCTTGTATTTATATAAGGATTATATAGGATTATGTAACGGTTCACAGAATTCACGGTTCAGCATCAGATCAGATCAGGCATTCATATGTTTTCACTGCATCTACAATTGCACAAATAAAGCTATGAGGATCGTTCAAATTAGAAATCAGGGGGGGGGGAAATACTTGTAATATGTGTCCAAATAGAAACTCTTATTTCAAATTGTAATCATACATCACAATACTGTTGTTCATAGCCTAGGCTACTATATTTTAATCAAATAAACGCAGGCTGGCGGGAGGATAAGGGACTTATTTCAAAAATACAACTGACCTTACGTTGGCCAATAGCAGCGCTCGGTCAATCGTGACGTACGCCAATGGCAGCTGCAAATCAGAAGCATTTTTTCCGGAAATACCGACTGTTTTGACCAACAAACGTAGAATTTGTAGTGTTCTTATCGTGGTTGACACAATCTACACTTGATGTCGGGAGTATATCCCTCGTGAAAGATCGAAGCTTGAATTTCCCGTTACCGTCGTACAGAAAGACAGGTCGAGCCGGGGCTATAAATAGCCCCCGCGCGCTCTTTACTATTGTCGTTGAGAGCGTTGGGGACTCTCAAGCCGCCCATTGATCGCTAGAAAGGATCGGCTGATCTGGGCGGGTTACACCCTCATCGTAACACGACGATCTTTTTAGCTTATTTCATCTATTATACATTTAAATTGTCCAACAAATGCTTAATAGTGATAATGACTTTATTCAGGACTCAAAATGGAAGGGCCGCAGTACAAGACATAGAAAAAAAACACAATAATTACAACGTAGCAATAAAATATACAGTGCATAGACATAAATGAAGAAAAGATCAATAACTTTCACTTGTAATATACAAACAGGAGCGCCAATGTCTCCACAGTCTAGATGTATACCTGACAGAGCTATAATCATTGTGGGCTAAAGCTTGTATAATTCTATTTTCTGAGGCAGACATTCTACACATGTATCGAAAAATATATACCATTTCTTATTAAGGCAGAACAGGTAGGCACACCAACATTAACAAACATTTGACTAGCACTACACCATCTTGGTTGTTTTAGAAGCAGTCTCATACCATCATTATACGCTACATTCAGTCTCTGCATGTTCTTTCTGCTGTAAGACCGCCACAGGAGGGCAGTATGAAGTGGTGTACAGAATGCTTTGAATAAAGCTACCTTAACATAAGCAGAACACATGCCAAATTTACGTGCAAGCACATTAGCCTGAGCATATAACTTGCTCGACACTGTCTATTGATGTCCTTATCATCCGATAACTCATTTGCAATATGATGGCCAGGATATTTAATCTCATCACACACTTTAAGGGCAGTACCAGATAAAAAGAAATCAGGGAATACAAATTGCCTGTCTTCTTTACTTCTAACAATCACGATATTGCTCTTACTTGCATTATATTTGATATCAAAATCTGCACCGTACTGAGAGCAAACCTTCAACAGTTGTTGTAACCCAGCACTATATTGGCAAATGATTACCAAATCATCTGAATACATAAGGTGATTAGTGAGAGTATTGCCTATCATGCATCCTGTATTACATTTATTTAATTGTTGTGACAAGTCATCCATATACACGTTAAAAAGGAAAGGTGACAAAATACCACCCTGACGAACTCCGGTTACTAACAGTAAAAGGTTCTGATACAGAGCAACCCCCCCCCCCCCCCCCCCCATTTCACCTGCATAGACTGGCGTGAGTACCAGAAGACTAGAATTCTTATCATTACTTTTGGTATTCCTCTATGTTGCAATTTAAGAAACAATTTTTCATGGTTTACACGATCAAATGCCTTCGAGGCATCTATAAAACACATAAAAGTTGTGGAATTCTGGCTATTATAATGATCTAAAATTTCCTTTAAAGCAAATACACACGTATCTGTACTGTGTTGACGTTTAAAGCCAAATTGGTTGTCAGTCGTAAAAATATACTGTTCCGACCTGTTAAGAAGAATTCTCTCCAACACTTTGGATACGATGCTAGCTAGGGCTATTGGTCTGTAATTGTCCATGCTGTTCATTTTGCCAGTTTTGTCTTTAATGACGGGCACTAATAAAACAGGTCAAATAGATTCAGTCCCATGATAAGAGTCCCATGATCTAAGAAACCTGTCATACAAATAGCAAACAGAGGAACAAGTTTCTTGCTTGCATATTTTAGATGTTCAGCTGTTATTTTATCGGTCCCACACGCTTTATCGTCATCTAATCCCAATACTGCAGATTGTACCTCTTCTGAATTAATAACCACATTTTCGTCATTGTCAATGTTTTCCACCTCAAAAGTATTCCTCCCAATGCAGTTAAACAGCTCATGATAATGTTGCCGCCACATCTTGTATTTATATAAGGATTATATAGGATTATGTAACGGTTCACAGAATTCACGGTTCAGCATCAGATCAGATCAGGCATTCATATGTTTTCACTGCATCTACAATTGCACAAATAAAGCTATGAGGATCGTTCAAATTAGAAATCAGGGGGGGGGGAAATACTTGTAATATGTGTCCAAATAGAAACTCTTATTTCAAATTGTAATCATACATCACAATACTGTTGTTCATAGCCTAGGCTACTATATTTTAATCAAATAAACGCAGGCTGGCGGGAGGATAAGGGACTTATTTCAAAAATACAACTGACCTTACGTTGGCCAATAGCAGCGCTCGGTCAATCGTGACGTACGCCAATGGCAGCTGCAAATCAGAAGCATTTTTTCCGGAAATACCGACTGTTTTGACCAACAAACGTAGAATTTGTAGTGTTCTTATCGTGGTTGACACAATCTACACTTGATGTCGGGAGTATATCCCTCGTGAAAGATCGAAGCTTGAATTTCCCGTTACCGTCGTACAGAAAGACAGGTCGAGCCGGGGCTATAAATAGCCCCCGCGCGCTCTTTACTATTGTCGTTGAGAGCGTTGGGGACTCTCAAGCCGCCCATTGATCGCTAGAAAGGATCGGCTGATCTGGGCGGGTTACACCCTCATCGTAACACGACGATCTTTTTAGCTTATTTCATCTATTATACATTTAAATTGTCCAACAAATGCTTAATAGTGATAATGACTTTATTCAGGACTCAAAATGGAAGGGCCGCAGTACAAGACATAGAAAAAAAACACAATAATTACAACGTAGCAATAAAATATACAGTGCATAGACATAAATGAAGAAAAGATCAATAACTTTCACTTGTAATATACAAACAGGAGCGCCAATGTCTCCACAGTCTAGATGTATACCTGACAGAGCTATAATCATTGTGGGCTAAAGCTTGTATAATTCTATTTTCTGAGGCAGACATTCTACACATGTATCGAAAAATATATACCATTTCTTATTAAGGCAGAACAGGTAGGCACACCAACATTAACAAACATTTGACTAGCACTACACCATCTTGGTTGTTTTAGAAGCAGTCTCATACCATCATTATACGCTACATTCAGTCTCTGCATGTTCTTTCTGCTGTAAGACCGCCACAGGAGGGCAGTATGAAGTGGTGTACAGAATGCTTTGAATAAAGCTACCTTAACATAAGCAGAACACATGCCAAATTTACGTGCAAGCACATTAGCCTGAGCATATAACTTGCTCGACACTGTCTATTGATGTCCTTATCATCCGATAACTCATTTGCAATATGATGGCCAGGATATTTAATCTCATCACACACTTTAAGGGCAGTACCAGATAAAAAGAAATCAGGGAATACAAATTGCCTGTCTTCTTTACTTCTAACAATCACGATATTGCTCTTACTTGCATTATATTTGATATCAAAATCTGCACCGTACTGAGAGCAAACCTTCAACAGTTGTTGTAACCCAGCACTATATTGGCAAATGATTACCAAATCATCTGAATACATAAGGTGATTAGTGAGAGTATTGCCTATCATGCATCCTGTATTACATTTATTTAATTGTTGTGACAAGTCATCCATATACACGTTAAAAAGGAAAGGTGACAAAATACCACCCTGACGAACTCCGGTTACTAACAGTAAAAGGTTCTGATACAGAGCAACCCCCCCCCCCCCCCCCCCATTTCACCTGCATAGACTGGCGTGAGTACCAGAAGACTAGAATTCTTATCATTTCTTTTGGTATTCCTCTATGTTGCAATTTAAGAAACAATTTTTCATGGTTTACACGATCAAATGCCTTCGAGGCATCTATAAAACACATAAAAGTTGTGGAATTCTGGCTATTATAATGATCTAAAATTTCCTTTAAAGCAAATACACACGTATCTGTACTGTGTTGACGTTTAAAGCCAAATTGGTTGTCAGTCGTAAAAATATACTGTTCCGACCTGTTAAGAAGAATTCTCTCCAACACTTTGGATACGATGCTAGCTAGGGCTATAGGTCTGTAATTGTCCATGCTGTTCATTTTGCCAGTTTTGTCTTTAATGACGGGCACTAATAAAACAGGTCAAATAGATTCAGTCCCATGATAAGAGTCCCATGATCTAAGAAACCTGTCATACAAATAGCAAACAGAGGAACAAGTTTCTTGCTTGCATATTTTAGATGCTCAGCTGTTATTTTATCGGTCCCACACGCTTTATCGTCATCTAATCCCAATACTGCAGATTGTACCTCTTCTGAATTAATAACCACATTTTCGTCATTGTCAATGTTTTCCACCTCAAAAGTATTCCTCCCAATGCAGTTAAACAGCTCATGATAATGTTGCCGCCACATCTTGTATTTATATAAGGATTATATAGGATTATGTAACGGTTCACAGAATTCACGGTTCAGCATCAGATCAGATCAGGCATTCATATGTTTTCACTGCATCTACAATTGCACAAATAAAGCTATGAGGATCGTTCAAATTAGAAATCAGGGGGGGGGGAAATACTTGTAATATGTGTCCAAATAGAAACTCTTATTTCAAATTGTAATCATACATCACAATACTGTTGTTCATAGCCTAGGCTACTATATTTTAATCAAATAAACGCAGGCTGGCGGGAGGATAAGGGACTTATTTCAAAAATACAACTGACCTTACGTTGGCCAATAGCAGCGCTCGGTCAATCGTGACGTACGCCAATGGCAGCTGCAAATCAGAAGCATTTTTTCCGGAAATACCGACTGTTTTGACCAACAAACGTAGAATTTGTAGTGTTCTTATCGTGGTTGACACAATCTACACTTGATGTCGGGAGTATATCCCTCGTGAAAGATCGAAGCTTGAATTTCCCGTTACCGTCGTACAGAAAGACAGGTCGAGCCGGGGCTATAAATAGCCCCCGCGCGCTCTTCACTATTGTCGTTGAGAGCGTTGGGGACTCTCTAGCCGCCCATTGATCGCTAGAAAGGATCGGCTGATCTGGGCGGGTTACACCCTCATCGTAACACGACGATCTTTTTAGCTTATTTCATCTATTATACATTTAAATTGTCCAACAAATGCTTAATAGTGATAATGACTTTATTCAGGACTCAAAATGGAAGGGCCGCAGTACAAGACATAGAAAAAAAACACAATAATTACAACGTAGCAATAAAATATACAGTGCATAGACATAAATGAAGAAAAGATCAATAACTTTCACTTGTAATATACAAACAGGAGCGCCAATGTCTCCACAGTCTAGATGTATACCTGACAGAGCTATAATCATTGTGGGCTAAAGCTTGTATAATTCTATTTTCTGAGGCAGACATTCTACACATGTATCGAAAAATATATACCATTTCTTATTAAGGCAGAACAGGTAGGCACACCAACATTAACAAACATTTGACTAGCACTACACCATCTTGGTTGTTTTAGAAGCAGTCTCATACCATCATTATACGCTACATTCAGTCTCTGCATGTTCTTTCTGCTGTAAGACCGCCACAGGAGGGCAGTATGAAGTGGTGTACAGAATGCTTTGAATAAAGCTACCTTAACATAAGCAGAACACATGCCAAATTTACGTGCAAGCACATTAGCCTGAGCATATAACTTGCTCGACACTGTCTATTGATGTCCTTATCATCCGATAACTCATTTGCAATATGATGGCCAGGATATTTAATCTCATCACACACTTTAAGGGCAGTACCAGATAAAAAGAAATCAGGGAATACAAATTGCCTGTCTTCTTTACTTCTAACAATCACGATATTGCTCTTACTTGCATTATATTTGATATCAAAATCTGCACCGTACTGAGAGCAAACCTTCAACAGTTGTTGTAACCCAGCACTATATTGGCAAATGATTACCAAATCATCTGAATACATAAGGTGATTAGTGAGAGTATTGCCTATCATGCATCCTGTATTACATTTATTTAATTGTTGTGACAAGTCATCCATATACACGTTAAAAAGGAAAGGTGACAAAATACCACCCTGACGAACTCCGGTTACTAACAGTAAAAGGTTCTGATACAGAGCAACCCCCCCCCCCCCCCCCCATTTCACCTGCATAGACTGGCGTGAGTACCAGAAGACTAGAATTCTTATCATTACTTTTGGTATTCCTCTATGTTGCAATTTAAGAAACAATTTTTCATGGTTTACACGATCAAATGCCTTCGAGGCATCTATAAAACACATAAAAGTTGTGGAATTCTGGCTATTATAATGATCTAAAATTTCCTTTAAAGCAAATACACACGTATCTGTACTGTGTTGACGTTTAAAGCCAAATTGGTTGTCAGTCGTAAAAATATACTGTTCCGACCTGTTAAGAAGAATTCTCTCCAACACTTTGGATACGATGCTAGCTAGGGCTATAGGTCTGTAATTGTCCATGCTGTTCATTTTGCCAGTTTTGTCTTTAATGACGGGCACTAATAAAACAGGTCAAATAGATTCAGTCCCATGATAAGAGTCCCATGATCTAAGAAACCTGTCATACAAATAGCAAACAGAGGAACAAGTTTCTTGCTTGCATATTTTAGATGCTCAGCTGTTATTTTATCGGTCCCACACGCTTTATCGTCATCTAATCCCAATACTGCAGATTGTACCTCTTCTGAATTAATAACCACATTTTCGTCATTGTCAATGTTTTCCACCTCAAAAGTATTCCTCCCAATGCAGTTAAACAGCTCATGATAATGTTGCCGCCACATCTTGTATTTATATAAGGATTATATAGGATTATGTAACGGTTCACAGAATTCACGGTTCAGCATCAGATCAGATCAGGCATTCATATGTTTTCACTGCATCTACAATTGCACAAATAAAGCTATGAGGATCGTTCAAATTAGAAATCAGGGGGGGGGGGGGGGGGGAATACTTGTAATATGTGTCCAAATAGAAACTCTTATTTCAAATTGTAATCATACATCACAATACTGTTGTTCATAGCCTAGGCTACTATATTTTAATCAAATAAACGCAGGCTGGCGGGAGGATAAGGGACTTATTTCAAAAATACAACTGACCTTACGTTGGCCAATAGCAGCGCTCGGTCAATCGTGACGTACGCCAATGGCAGCTGCAAATCAGAAGCATTTTTTCCGGAAATACCGACTGTTTTGACCAACAAACGTAGAATTTGTAGTGTTCTTATCGTGGTTGACACAATCTACACTTGATGTCGCGAGTATATCCCTCGTGAAAGATCGAAGCTTGAATTTCCCGTTACCGTCGTACAGAAAGACAGGTCGAGCCGGGGCTATAAATAGCCCCCGCGCGCTCTTCACTATTGTCGTTGAGAGCGTTGGGGACTCTCTAGCCGCCCATTGATCGCTAGAAAGGATCGGCTGATCTGGGCGGGTTACACCCTCATCGTAACACGACGATCTTTTTAGCTTATTTCATCTATTATACATTTAAATTGTCCAACAAATGCTTAATAGTGATAATGACTTTATTCAGGACTCAAAATGGAAGGGCCGCAGTACAAGACATAGAAAAAAAACACAATAATTACAACGTAGCAATAAAATATACAGTGCATAGACATAAATGAAGAAAAGATCAATAACTTTCACTTGTAATATACAAACAGGAGCGCCAATGTCTCCACAGTCTAGATGTATACCTGACAGAGCTATAATCATTGTGGGCTAAAGCTTGTATAATTCTATTTTCTGAGGCAGACATTCTACACATGTATCGAAAAATATATACCATTTCTTATTAAGGCAGAACAGGTAGGCACACCAACATTAACAAACATTTGACTAGCACTACACCATCTTGGTTGTTTTAGAAGCAGTCTCATACCATCATTATACGCTACATTCAGTCTCTGCATGTTCTTTCTGCTGTAAGACCGCCACAGGAGGGCAGTATGAAGTGGTGTACAGAATGCTTTGAATAAAGCTACCTTAACATAAGCAGAACACATGCCAAATTTACGTGCAAGCACATTAGCCTGAGCATATAACTTGCTCGACACTGTCTATTGATGTCCTTATCATCCGATAACTCATTTGCAATATGATGGCCAGGATATTTAATCTCATCACACACTTTAAGGGCAGTACCAGATAAAAAGAAATCAGGGAATACAAATTGCCTGTCTTCTTTAC
Organism: Leuciscus leuciscus; assembly: GCF_965113295.1. Lineage (NCBI taxonomy): Eukaryota > Metazoa > Chordata > Actinopteri > Cypriniformes > Leuciscidae > Leuciscus > Leuciscus leuciscus. Next base: position 14,754 of record NW_028118145.1, read on the forward strand.
TTCTAACAATCACGATATTGCTCTTACTTGCATTATATTTGATATCAAAATCTGCACCGTACTGAGAGCAAACCTTCAACAGTTGTTGTAACCCAGCACTATATTGGCAAATGATTACCAAATCATCTGAATACATAAGGTGATTAGTGAGAGTATTGCCTATCATGCATCCTGTATTACATTTATTTAATTGTTGTGACAAGTCATCCATATACACGTTAAAAAGGAAAGGTGACAAAATACCACCCTGACGAACTCCGGTTACTAACAGTAAAAGGTTCTGATACAGAGCAACCCCCCCCCCCCCCCCCATTTCACCTGCATAGACTGGCGTGAGTACCAGAAGACTAGAATTCTTATCATTACTTTTGGTATTCCTCTATGTTGCAATTTAAGAAACAATTTTTCATGGTTTACACGATCAAATGCCTTCGAGGCATCTATAAAACACATAAAAGTTGTGGAATTCTGGCTATTATAATGATCTAAAATTTCCTTTAAAGCAAATACACACGTATCTGTACTGTGTTGACGTTTAAAGCCAAATTGGTTGTCAGTCGTAAAAATATACTGTTCCGACCTGTTAAGAAGAATTCTCTCCAACACTTTGGATACGATGCTAGCTAGGGCTATTGGTCTGTAATTGTCCATGCTGTTCATTTTGCCAGTTTTGTCTTTAATGACGGGCACTAATAAAACAGGTCAAATAGATTCAGTCCCATGATAAGAGTCCCATGATCTAAGAAACCTGTCATACAAATAGCAAACAGAGGAACAAGTTTCTTGCTTGCATATTTTAGATGTTCAGCTGTTATTTTATCGGTCCCACACGCTTTATCGTCATCTAATCCCAATACTGCAGATTGTACCTCTTCTGAATTAATAACCACATTTTCGTCATTGTCAATGTTTTCCACCTCAAAAGTATTCCTCCCAATGCAGTTAAACAGCTCATGATAATGTTGCCGCCACATCTTGTATTTATATAAGGATTATATAGGATTATGTAACGGTTCACAGAATTCACGGTTCAGCATCAGATCAGATCAGGCATTCATATGTTTTCACTGCATCTACAATTGCACAAATAAAGCTATGAGGATCGTTCAAATTAGAAATCAGGGGGGGGGGGGGGGGGGGATACTTGTAATATGTGTCCAAATAGAAACTCTTATTTCAAATTGTAATCATACATCACAATACTGTTGTTCATAGCCTAGGCTACTATATTTTAATCAAATAAACGCAGGCTGGCGGGAGGATAAGGGACTTATTTCAAAAATACAACTGACCTTACGTTGGCCAATAGCAGCGCTCGGTCAATCGTGACGTACGCCAATGGCAGCTGCAAATCAGAAGCATTTTTTCCGGAAATACCGACTGTTTTGACCAACAAACGTAGAATTTGTAGTGTTCTTATCGTGGTTGACACAATCTACACTTGATGTCGCGAGTATATCCCTCGTGAAAGATCGAAGCTTGAATTTCCCGTTACCGTCGTACAGAAAGACAGGTCGAGCCGGGGCTATAAATAGCCCCCGCGCGCTCTTCACTATTGTCGTTGAGAGCGTTGGGGACTCTCTAGCCGCCCATTGATCGCTAGAAAGGATCGGCTGATCTGGGCGGGTTACACCCTCATCGTAACACGACGATCTTTTTAGCTTATTTCATCTATTATACATTTAAATTGTCCAACAAATGCTTAATAGTGATAATGACTTTATTCAGGACTCAAAATGGAAGGGCCGCAGTACAAGACATAGAAAAAAAACACAATAATTACAACGTAGCAATAAAATATACAGTGCATAGACATAAATGAAGAAAAGATCAATAACTTTCACTTGTAATATACAAACAGGAGCGCCAATGTCTCCACAGTCTAGATGTATACCTGACAGAGCTATAATCATTGTGGGCTAAAGCTTGTATAATTCTATTTTCTGAGGCAGACATTCTACACATGTATCGAAAAATATATACCATTTCTTATTAAGGCAGAACAGGTAGGCACACCAACATTAACAAACATTTGACTAGCACTACACCATCTTGGTTGTTTTAGAAGCAGTCTCATACCATCATTATACGCTACATTCAGTCTCTGCATGTTCTTTCTGCTGTAAGACCGCCACAGGAGGGCAGTATGAAGTGGTGTACAGAATGCTTTGAATAAAGCTACCTTAACATAAGCAGAACACATGCCAAATTTACGTGCAAGCACATTAGCCTGAGCATATAACTTGCTCGACACTGTCTATTGATGTCCTTATCATCCGATAACTCATTTGCAATATGATGGCCAGGATATTTAATCTCATCACACACTTTAAGGGCAGTACCAGATAAAAAGAAATCAGGGAATACAAATTGCCTGTCTTCTTTACTTCTAACAATCACGATATTGCTCTTACTTGCATTATATTTGATATCAAAATCTGCACCGTACTGAGAGCAAACCTTCAACAGTTGTTGTAACCCAGCACTATATTGGCAAATGATTACCAAATCATCTGAATACATAAGGTGATTAGTGAGAGTATTGCCTATCATGCATCCTGTATTACATTTATTTAATTGTTGTGACAAGTCATCCATATACACGTTAAAAAGGAAAGGTGACAAAATACCACCCTGACGAACTCCGGTTACTAACAGTAAAAGGTTCTGATACAGAGCAACCCCCCCCCCCCCCCCCATTTCACCTGCATAGACTGGCGTGAGTACCAGAAGACTAGAATTCTTATCATTACTTTTGGTATTCCTCTATGTTGCAATTTAAGAAACAATTTTTCATGGTTTACACGATCAAATGCCTTCGAGGCATCTATAAAACACATAAAAGTTGTGGAATTCTGGCTATTATAATGATCTAAAATTTCCTTTAAAGCAAATACACACGTATCTGTACTGTGTTGACGTTTAAAGCCAAATTGGTTGTCAGTCGTAAAAATATACTGTTCCGACCTGTTAAGAAGAATTCTCTCCAACACTTTGGATACGATGCTAGCTAGGGCTATTGGTCTGTAATTGTCCATGCTGTTCATTTTGCCAGTTTTGTCTTTAATGACGGGCACTAATAAAACAGGTCAAATAGATTCAGTCCCATGATAAGAGTCCCATGATCTAAGAAACCTGTCATACAAATAGCAAACAGAGGAACAAGTTTCTTGCTTGCATATTTTAGATGTTCAGCTGTTATTTTATCGGTCCCACACGCTTTATCGTCATCTAATCCCAATACTGCAGATTGTACCTCTTCTGAATTAATAACCACATTTTCGTCATTGTCAATGTTTTCCACCTCAAAAGTATTCCTCCCAATGCAGTTAAACAGCTCATGATAATGTTGCCGCCACATCTTGTATTTATATAAGGATTATATAGGATTATGTAACGGTTCACAGAATTCACGGTTCAGCATCAGATCAGATCAGGCATTCATATGTTTTCACTGCATCTACAATTGCACAAATAAAGCTATGAGGATCGTTCAAATTAGAAATCAGGGGGGGGGGGGGGGGGGATACTTGTAATATGTGTCCAAATAGAAACTCTTATTTCAAATTGTAATCATACATCACAATACTGTTGTTCATAGCCTAGGCTACTATATTTTAATCAAATAAACGCAGGCTGGCGGGAGGATAAGGGACTTATTTCAAAAATACAACTGACCTTACGTTGGCCAATAGCAGCGCTCGGTCAATCGTGACGTACGCCAATGGCAGCTGCAAATCAGAAGCATTTTTTCCGGAAATACCGACTGTTTTGACCAACAAACGTAGAATTTGTAGTGTTCTTATCGTGGTTGACACAATCTACACTTGATGTCGCGAGTATATCCCTCGTGAAAGATCGAAGCTTGAATTTCCCGTTACCGTCGTACAGAAAGACAGGTCGAGCCGGGGCTATAAATAGCCCCCGCGCGCTCTTCACTATTGTCGTTGAGAGCGTTGGGGACTCTCTAGCCGCCCATTGATCGCTAGAAAGGATCGGCTGATCTGGGCGGGTTACACCCTCATCGTAACACGACGATCTTTTTAGCTTATTTCATCTATTATACATTTAAATTGTCCAACAAATGCTTAATAGTGATAATGACTTTATTCAGGACTCAAAATGGAAGGGCCGCAGTACAAGACATAGAAAAAAAACACAATAATTACAACGTAGCAATAAAATATACAGTGCATAGACATAAATGAAGAAAAGATCAATAACTTTCACTTGTAATATACAAACAGGAGCGCCAATGTCTCCACAGTCTAGATGTATACCTGACAGAGCTATAATCATTGTGGGCTAAAGCTTGTATAATTCTATTTTCTGAGGCAGACATTCTACACATGTATCGAAAAATATATACCATTTCTTATTAAGGCAGAACAGGTAGGCACACCAACATTAACAAACATTTGACTAGCACTACACCATCTTGGTTGTTTTAGAAGCAGTCTCATACCATCATTATACGCTACATTCAGTCTCTGCATGTTCTTTCTGCTGTAAGACCGCCACAGGAGGGCAGTATGAAGTGGTGTACAGAATGCTTTGAATAAAGCTACCTTAACATGAGCAGAACACATGCCAAATTTACGTGCAAGCACATTAGCCTGAGCATATAACTTGCTCGACACTGTCTATTGATGTCCTTATCATCCGATAACTCATTTGCAATATGATGGCCAGGATATTTAATCTCATCACACACTTTAAGGGCAGTACCAGATAAAAAGAAATCAGGGAATACAAATTGCCTGTCTTCTTTACTTCTAACAATCACGATATTGCTCTTACTTGCATTATATTTGATATCAAAATCTGCACCGTACTGAGAGCAAACCTTCAACAGTTGTTGTAACCCAGCACTATATTGGCAAATGATTACCAAATCATCTGAATACATAAGGTGATTAGTGAGAGTATTGCCTATCATGCATCCTGTATTACATTTATTTAATTGTTGTGACAAGTCATCCATATACACGTTAAAAAGGAAAGGTGACAAAATACCACCCTGACGAACTCCGGTTACTAACAGTAAAAGGTTCTGATACAGAGCAACCCCCCCCCCCCCCCCCCATTTCACCTGCATAGACTGGCGTGAGTACCAGAAGACTAGAATTCTTATCATTACTTTTGGTATTCCTCTATGTTGCAATTTAAGAAACAATTTTTCATGGTTTACACGATCAAATGCCTTCGAGGCATCTATAAAACACATAAAAGTTGTGGAATTCTGGCTATTATAATGATCTAAAATTTCCTTTAAAGCAAATACACACGTATCTGTACTGTGTTGACGTTTAAAGCCAAATTGGTTGTCAGTCGTAAAAATATACTGTTCCGACCTGTTAAGAAGAATTCTCTCCAACACTTTGGATACGATGCTAGCTAGGGCTATTGGTCTGTAATTGTCCATGCTGTTCATTTTGCCAGTTTTGTCTTTAATGACGGGCACTAATAAAACAGGTCAAATAGATTCAGTCCCATGATAAGAGTCCCATGATCTAAGAAACCTGTCATACAAATAGCAAACAGAGGAACAAGTTTCTTGCTTGCATATTTTAGATGTTCAGCTGTTATTTTATCGGTCCCACACGCTTTATCGTCATCTAATCCCAATACTGCAGATTGTACCTCTTCTGAATTAATAACCACATTTTCGTCATTGTCAATGTTTTCCACCTCAAAAGTATTCCTCCCAATGCAGTTAAACAGCTCATGATAATGTTGCCGCCACATCTTGTATTTATATAAGGATTATATAGGATTATGTAACGGTTCACAGAATTCACGGTTCAGCATCAGATCAGATCAGGCATTCATATGTTTTCACTGCATCTACAATTGCACAAATAAAGCTATGAGGATCGTTCAAATTAGAAATCAGGGGGGGGGGAAATACTTGTAATATGTGTCCAAATAGAAACTCTTATTTCAAATTGTAATCATACATCACAATACTGTTGTTCATAGCCTAGGCTACTATATTTTAATCAAATAAACGCAGGCTGGCGGGAGGATAAGGGACTTATTTCAAAAATACAACTGACCTTACGTTGGCCAATAGCAGCGCTCGGTCAATCGTGACGTACGCCAATGGCAGCTGCAAATCAGAAGCATTTTTTCCGGAAATACCGACTGTTTTGACCAACAAACGTAGAATTTGTAGTGTTCTTATCGTGGTTGACACAATCTACACTTGATGTCGGGAGTATATCCCTCGTGAAAGATCGAAGCTTGAATTTCCCGTTACCGTCGTACAGAAAGACAGGTCGAGCCGGGGCTATAAATAGCCCCCGCGCGCTCTTTACTATTGTCGTTGAGAGCGTTGGGGACTCTCAAGCCGCCCATTGATCGCTAGAAAGGATCGGCTGATCTGGGCGGGTTACACCCTCATCGTAACACGACGATCTTTTTAGCTTATTTCATCTATTATACATTTAAATTGTCCAACAAATGCTTAATAGTGATAATGACTTTATTCAGGACTCAAAATGGAAGGGCCGCAGTACAAGACATAGAAAAAAAACACAATAATTACAACGTAGCAATAAAATATACAGTGCATAGACATAAATGAAGAAAAGATCAATAACTTTCACTTGTAATATACAAACAGGAGCGCCAATGTCTCCACAGTCTAGATGTATACCTGACAGAGCTATAATCATTGTGGGCTAAAGCTTGTATAATTCTATTTTCTGAGGCAGACATTCTACACATGTATCGAAAAATATATACCATTTCTTATTAAGGCAGAACAGGTAGGCACACCAACATTAACAAACATTTGACTAGCACTACACCATCTTGGTTGTTTTAGAAGCAGTCTCATACCATCATTATACGCTACATTCAGTCTCTGCATGTTCTTTCTGCTGTAAGACCGCCACAGGAGGGCAGTATGAAGTGGTGTACAGAATGCTTTGAATAAAGCTACCTTAACATAAGCAGAACACATGCCAAATTTACGTGCAAGCACATTAGCCTGAGCATATAACTTGCTCGACACTGTCTATTGATGTCCTTATCATCCGATAACTCATTTGCAATATGATGGCCAGGATATTTAATCTCATCACACACTTTAAGGGCAGTACCAGATAAAAAGAAATCAGGGAATACAAATTGCCTGTCTTCTTTACTTCTAACAATCACGATATTGCTCTTACTTGCATTATATTTGATATCAAAATCTGCACCGTACTGAGAGCAAACCTTCAACAGTTGTTGTAACCCAGCACTATATTGGCAAATGATTACCAAATCATCTGAATACATAAGGTGATTAGTGAGAGTATTGCCTATCATGCATCCTGTATTACATTTATTTAATTGTTGTGACAAGTCATCCATATACACGTTAAAAAGGAAAGGTGACAAAATACCACCCTGACGAACTCCGGTTACTAACAGTAAAAGGTTCTGATACAGAGCAACCCCCCCCCCCCCCCCCATTTCACCTGCATAGACTGGCGTGAGTACCAGAAGACTAGAATTCTTATCATTTCTTTTGGTATTCCTCTATGTTGCAATTTAAGAAACAATTTTTCATGGTTTACACGATCAAATGCCTTCGAGGCATCTATAAAACACATAAAAGTTGTGGAATTCTGGCTATTATAATGATCTAAAATTTCCTTTAAAGCAAATACACACGTATCTGTACTGTGTTGACGTTTTAAAGCCAAATTGGTTGTCAGTCGTAAAAATATACTGTTCCGACCTGTTAAGAAGAATTCTCTCCAACACTTTGGATACGATGCTAGCTAGGGCTATAGGTCTGTAATTGTCCATGCTGTTCATTTTGCCAGTTTTGTCTTTAATGACGGGCACTAATAAAACAGGTCAAATAGATTCAGTCCCATGATAAGAGTCCCATGATCTAAGAAACCTGTCATACAAATAGCAAACAGAGGAACAAGTTTCTTGCTTGCATATTTTAGATGCTCAGCTGTTATTTTATCGGTCCCACACGCTTTATCGTCATCTAATCCCAATACTGCAGATTGTACCTCTTCTGAATTAATAACCACATTTTCGTCATTGTCAATGTTTTCCACCTCAAAAGTATTCCTCCCAATGCAGTTAAACAGCTCATGATAATGTTGCCGCCACATCTTGTATTTATATAAGGATTATATAGGATTATGTAACGGTTCACAGAATTCACGGTTCAGCATCAGATCAGATCAGGCATTCATATGTTTTCACTGCATCTACAATTGCACAAATAAAGCTATGAGGATCGTTCAAATTAGAAATCAGGGGGGGGGGAAATACTTGTAATATGTGTCCAAATAGAAACTCTTATTTCAAATTGTAATCATACATCACAATACTGTTGTTCATAGCCTAGGCTACTATATTTTAATCAAATAAACGCAGGCTGGCGGGAGGATAAGGGACTTATTTCAAAAATACAACTGACCTTACGTTGGCCAATAGCAGCGCTCGGTCAATCGTGACGTACGCCAATGGCAGCTGCAAATCAGAAGCATTTTTTCCGGAAATACCGACTGTTTTGACCAACAAACGTAGAATTTGTAGTGTTCTTATCGTGGTTGACACAATCTACACTTGATGTCGGGAGTATATCCCTCGTGAAAGATCGAAGCTTGAATTTCCCGTTACCGTCGTACAGAAAGACAGGTCGAGCCGGGGCTATAAATAGCCCCCGCGCGCTCTTTACTATTGTCGTTGAGAGCGTTGGGGACTCTCAAGCCGCCCATTGATCGCTAGAAAGGATCGGCTGATCTGGGCGGGTTACACCCTCATCGTAACACGACGATCTTTTTAGCTTATTTCATCTATTATACATTTAAATTGTCCAACAAATGCTTAATAGTGATAATGACTTTATTCAGGACTCAAAATGGAAGGGCCGCAGTACAAGACATAGAAAAAAAACACAATAATTACAACGTAGCAATAAAATATACAGTGCATAGACATAAATGAAGAAAAGATCAATAACTTTCACTTGTAATATACAAACAGGAGCGCCAATGTCTCCACAGTCTAGATGTATACCTGACAGAGCTATAATCATTGTGGGCTAAAGCTTGTATAATTCTATTTTCTGAGGCAGACATTCTACACATGTATCGAAAAATATATACCATTTCTTATTAAGGCAGAACAGGTAGGCACACCAACATTAACAAACATTTGACTAGCACTACACCATCTTGGTTGTTTTAGAAGCAGTCTCATACCATCATTATACGCTACATTCAGTCTCTGCATGTTCTTTCTGCTGTAAGACCGCCACAGGAGGGCAGTATGAAGTGGTGTACAGAATGCTTTGAATAAAGCTACCTTAACATAAGCAGAACACATGCCAAATTTACGTGCAAGCACATTAGCCTGAGCATATAACTTGCTCGACACTGTCTATTGATGTCCTTATCATCCGATAACTCATTTGCAATATGATGGCCAGGATATTTAATCTCATCACACACTTTAAGGGCAGTACCAGATAAAAAGAAATCAGGGAATACAAATTGCCTGTCTTCTTTACTTCTAACAATCACGATATTGCTCTTACTTGCATTATATTTGATATCAAAATCTGCACCGTACTGAGAGCAAACCTTCAACAGTTGTTGTAACCCAGCACTATATTGGCAAATGATTACCAAATCATCTGAATACATAAGGTGATTAGTGAGAGTATTGCCTATCATGCATCCTGTATTACATTTATTTAATTGTTGTGACAAGTCATCCATATACACGTTAAAAAGGAAAGGTGACAAAATACCACCCTGACGAACTCCGGTTACTAACAGTAAAAGGTTCTGATACAGAGCAACCCCCCCCCCCCCCCCCCATTTCACCTGCATAGACTGGCGTGAGTACCAGAAGACTAGAATTCTTATCATTACTTTTGGTATTCCTCTATGTTGCAATTTAAGAAACAATTTTTCATGGTTTACACGATCAAATGCCTTCGAGGCATCTATAAAACACATAAAAGTTGTGGAATTCTGGCTATTATAATGATCTAAAATTTCCTTTAAAGCAAATACACACGTATCTGTACTGTGTTGACGTTTAAAGCCAAATTGGTTGTCAGTCGTAAAAATATACTGTTCCGACCTGTTAAGAAGAATTCTCTCCAACACTTTGGATACGATGCTAGCTAGGGCTATTGGTCTGTAATTGTCCATGCTGTTCATTTTGCCAGTTTTGTCTTTAATGACGGGCACTAATAAAACAGGTCAAATAGATTCAGTCCCATGATAAGAGTCCCATGATCTAAGAAACCTGTCATACAAATAGCAAACAGAGGAACAAGTTTCTTGCTTGCATATTTTAGATGTTCAGCTGTTATTTTATCGGTCCCACACGCTTTATCGTCATCTAATCCCAATACTGCAGATTGTACCTCTTCTGAATTAATAACCACATTTTCGTCATTGTCAATGTTTTCCACCTCAAAAGTATTCCTCCCAATGCAGTTAAACAGCTCATGATAATGTTGCCGCCACATCTTGTATTTATATAAGGATTATATAGGATTATGTAACGGTTCACAGAATTCACGGTTCAGCATCAGATCAGATCAGGCATTCATATGTTTTCACTGCATCTACAATTGCACAAATAAAGCTATGAGGATCGTTCAAATTAGAAATCAGGGGGGGGGGAAATACTTGTAATATGTGTCCAAATAGAAACTCTTATTTCAAATTGTAATCATACATCACAATACTGTTGTTCATAGCCTAGGCTACTATATTTTAATCAAATAAACGCAGGCTGGCGGGAGGATAAGGGACTTATTTCAAAAATACAACTGACCTTACGTTGGCCAATAGCAGCGCTCGGTCAATCGTGACGTACGCCAATGGCAGCTGCAAATCAGAAGCATTTTTTCCGGAAATACCGACTGTTTTGACCAACAAACGTAGAATTTGTAGTGTTCTTATCGTGGTTGACACAATCTACACTTGATGTCGGGAGTATATCCCTCGTGAAAGATCGAAGCTTGAATTTCCCGTTACCGTCGTACAGAAAGACAGGTCGAGCCGGGGCTATAAATAGCCCCCGCGCGCTCTTTACTATTGTCGTTGAGAGCGTTGGGGACTCTCAAGCCGCCCATTGATCGCTAGAAAGGATCGGCTGATCTGGGCGGGTTACACCCTCATCGTAACACGACGATCTTTTTAGCTTATTTCATCTATTATACATTTAAATTGTCCAACAAATGCTTAATAGTGATAATGACTTTATTCAGGACTCAAAATGGAAGGGCCGCAGTACAAGACATAGAAAAAAAACACAATAATTACAACGTAGCAATAAAATATACAGTGCATAGACATAAATGAAGAAAAGATCAATAACTTTCACTTGTAATATACAAACAGGAGCGCCAATGTCTCCACAGTCTAGATGTATACCTGACAGAGCTATAATCATTGTGGGCTAAAGCTTGTATAATTCTATTTTCTGAGGCAGACATTCTACACATGTATCGAAAAATATATACCATTTCTTATTAAGGCAGAACAGGTAGGCACACCAACATTAACAAACATTTGACTAGCACTACACCATCTTGGTTGTTTTAGAAGCAGTCTCATACCATCATTATACGCTACATTCAGTCTCTGCATGTTCTTTCTGCTGTAAGACCGCCACAGGAGGGCAGTATGAAGTGGTGTACAGAATGCTTTGAATAAAGCTACCTTAACATAAGCAGAACACATGCCAAATTTACGTGCAAGCACATTAGCCTGAGCATATAACTTGCTCGACACTGTCTATTGATGTCCTTATCATCCGATAACTCATTTGCAATATGATGGCCAGGATATTTAATCTCATCACACACTTTAAGGGCAGTACCAGATAAAAAGAAATCAGGGAATACAAATTGCCTGTCTTCTTTACTTCTAACAATCACGATATTGCTCTTACTTGCATTATATTTGATATCAAAATCTGCACCGTACTGAGAGCAAACCTTCAACAGTTGTTGTAACCCAGCACTATATTGGCAAATGATTACCAAATCATCTGAATACATAAGGTGATTAGTGAGAGTATTGCCTATCATGCATCCTGTATTACATTTATTTAATTGTTGTGACAAGTCATCCATATACACGTTAAAAAGGAAAGGTGACAAAATACCACCCTGACGAACTCCGGTTACTAACAGTAAAAGGTTCTGATACAGAGCAACCCCCCCCCCCCCCCCCCATTTCACCTGCATAGACTGGCGTGAGTACCAGAAGACTAGAATTCTTATCATTTCTTTTGGTATTCCTCTATGTTGCAATTTAAGAAACAATTTTTCATGGTTTACACGATCAAATGCCTTCGAGGCATCTATAAAACACATAAAAGTTGTGGAATTCTGGCTATTATAATGATCTAAAATTTCCTTTAAAGCAAATACACACGTATCTGTACTGTGTTGACGTTTAAAGCCAAATTGGTTGTCAGTCGTAAAAATATACTGTTCCGACCTGTTAAGAAGAATTCTCTCCAACACTTTGGATACGATGCTAGCTAGGGCTATAGGTCTGTAATTGTCCATGCTGTTCATTTTGCCAGTTTTGTCTTTAATGACGGGCACTAATAAAACAGGTCAAATAGATTCAGTCCCATGATAAGAGTCCCATGATCTAAGAAACCTGTCATACAAATAGCAAACAGAGGAACAAGTTTCTTGCTTGCATATTTTAGATGCTCAGCTGTTATTTTATCGGTCCCACACGCTTTATCGTCATCTAATCCCAATACTGCAGATTGTACCTCTTCTGAATTAATAACCACATTTTCGTCATTGTCAATGTTTTCCACCTCAAAAGTATTCCTCCCAATGCAGTTAAACAGCTCATGATAATGTTGCCGCCACATCTTGTATTTATATAAGGATTATATAGGATTATGTAACGGTTCACAGAATTCACGGTTCAGCATCAGATCAGATCAGGCATTCATATGTTTTCACTGCATCTACAATTGCACAAATAAAGCTATGAGGATCGTTCAAATTAGAAATCAGGGGGGGGGGAAATACTTGTAATATGTGTCCAAATAGAAACTCTTATTTCAAATTGTAATCATACATCACAATACTGTTGTTCATAGCCTAGGCTACTATATTTTAATCAAATAAACGCAGGCTGGCGGGAGGATAAGGGACTTATTTCAAAAATACAACTGACCTTACGTTGGCCAATAGCAGCGCTCGGTCAATCGTGACGTACGCCAATGGCAGCTGCAAATCAGAAGCATTTTTTCCGGAAATACCGACTGTTTTGACCAACAAACGTAGAATTTGTAGTGTTCTTATCGTGGTTGACACAATCTACACTTGATGTCGGGAGTATATCCCTCGTGAAAGATCGAAGCTTGAATTTCCCGTTACCGTCGTACAGAAAGACAGGTCGAGCCGGGGCTATAAATAGCCCCCGCGCGCTCTTTACTATTGTCGTTGAGAGCGTTGGGGACTCTCAAGCCGCCCATTGATCGCTAGAAAGGATCGGCTGATCTGGGCGGGTTACACCCTCATCGTAACACGACGATCTTTTTAGCTTATTTCATCTATTATACATTTAAATTGTCCAACAAATGCTTAATAGTGATAATGACTTTATTCAGGACTCAAAATGGAAGGGCCGCAGTACAAGACATAGAAAAAAAACACAATAATTACAACGTAGCAATAAAATATACAGTGCATAGACATAAATGAAGAAAAGATCAATAACTTTCACTTGTAATATACAAACAGGAGCGCCAATGTCTCCACAGTCTAGATGTATACCTGACAGAGCTATAATCATTGTGGGCTAAAGCTTGTATAATTCTATTTTCTGAGGCAGACATTCTACACATGTATCGAAAAATATATACCATTTCTTATTAAGGCAGAACAGGTAGGCACACCAACATTAACAAACATTTGACTAGCACTACACCATCTTGGTTGTTTTAGAAGCAGTCTCATACCATCATTATACGCTACATTCAGTCTCTGCATGTTCTTTCTGCTGTAAGACCGCCACAGGAGGGCAGTATGAAGTGGTGTACAGAATGCTTTGAATAAAGCTACCTTAACATAAGCAGAACACATGCCAAATTTACGTGCAAGCACATTAGCCTGAGCATATAACTTGCTCGACACTGTCTATTGATGTCCTTATCATCCGATAACTCATTTGCAATATGATGGCCAGGATATTTAATCTCATCACACACTTTAAGGGCAGTACCAGATAAAAAGAAATCAGGGAATACAAATTGCCTGTCTTCTTTACTTCTAACAATCACGATATTGCTCTTACTTGCATTATATTTGATATCAAAATCTGCACCGTACTGAGAGCAAACCTTCAACAGTTGTTGTAACCCAGCACTATATTGGCAAATGATTACCAAATCATCTGAATACATAAGGTGATTAGTGAGAGTATTGCCTATCATGCATCCTGTATTACATTTATTTAATTGTTGTGACAAGTCATCCATATACACGTTAAAAAGGAAAGGTGACAAAATACCACCCTGACGAACTCCGGTTACTAACAGTAAAAGGTTCTGATACAGAGCAACCCCCCCCCCCCCCCCCCCATTTCACCTGCATAGACTGGCGTGAGTACCAGAAGACTAGAATTCTTATCATTTCTTTTGGTATTCCTCTATGTTGCAATTTAAGAAACAATTTTTCATGGTTTACACGATCAAATGCCTTCGAGGCATCTATAAAACACATAAAAGTTGTGGAATTCTGGCTATTATAATGATCTAAAATTTCCTTTAAAGCAAATACACACGTATCTGTACTGTGTTGACGTTTAAAGCCAAATTGGTTGTCAGTCGTAAAAATATACTGTTCCGACCTGTTAAGAAGAATTCTCTCCAACACTTTGGATACGATGCTAGCTAGGGCTATAGGTCTGTAATTGTCCATGCTGTTCATTTTGCCAGTTTTGTCTTTAATGACGGGCACTAATAAAACAGGTCAAATAGATTCAGTCCCATGATAAGAGTCCCATGATCTAAGAAACCTGTCATACAAATAGCAAACAGAGGAACAAGTTTCTTGCTTGCATATTTTAGATGCTCAGCTGTTATTTTATCGGTCCCACACGCTTTATCGTCATCTAATCCCAATACTGCAGATTGTACCTCTTCTGAATTAATAACCACATTTTCGTCATTGTCAATGTTTTCCACCTCAAAAGTATTCCTCCCAATGCAGTTAAACAGCTCATGATAATGTTGCCGCCACATCTTGTATTTATATAAGGATTATATAGGATTATGTAACGGTTCACAGAATTCACGGTTCAGCATCAGATCAGATCAGGCATTCATATGTTTTCACTGCATCTACAATTGCACAAATAAAGCTATGAGGATCGTTCAAATTAGAAATCAGGGGGGGGGGAAATACTTGTAATATGTGTCCAAATAGAAACTCTTATTTCAAATTGTAATCATACATCACAATACTGTTGTTCATAGCCTAGGCTACTATATTTTAATCAAATAAACGCAGGCTGGCGGGAGGATAAGGGACTTATTTCAAAAATACAACTGACCTTACGTTGGCCAATAGCAGCGCTCGGTCAATCGTGACGTACGCCAATGGCAGCTGCAAATCAGAAGCATTTTTTCCGGAAATACCGACTGTTTTGACCAACAAACGTAGAATTTGTAGTGTTCTTATCGTGGTTGACACAATCTACACTTGATGTCGGGAGTATATCCCTCGTGAAAGATCGAAGCTTGAATTTCCCGTTACCGTCGTACAGAAAGACAGGTCGAGCCGGGGCTATAAATAGCCCCCGCGCGCTCTTTACTATTGTCGTTGAGAGCGTTGGGGACTCTCAAGCCGCCCATTGATCGCTAGAAAGGATCGGCTGATCTGGGCGGGTTACACCCTCATCGTAACACGACGATCTTTTTAGCTTATTTCATCTATTATACATTTAAATTGTCCAACAAATGCTTAATAGTGATAATGACTTTATTCAGGACTCAAAATGGAAGGGCCGCAGTACAAGACATAGAAAAAAAACACAATAATTACAACGTAGCAATAAAATATACAGTGCATAGACATAAATGAAGAAAAGATCAATAACTTTCACTTGTAATATACAAACAGGAGCGCCAATGTCTCCACAGTCTAGATGTATACCTGACAGAGCTATAATCATTGTGGGCTAAAGCTTGTATAATTCTATTTTCTGAGGCAGACATTCTACACATGTATCGAAAAATATATACCATTTCTTATTAAGGCAGAACAGGTAGGCACACCAACATTAACAAACATTTGACTAGCACTACACCATCTTGGTTGTTTTAGAAGCAGTCTCATACCATCATTATACGCTACATTCAGTCTCTGCATGTTCTTTCTGCTGTAAGACCGCCACAGGAGGGCAGTATGAAGTGGTGTACAGAATGCTTTGAATAAAGCTACCTTAA
Source organism: Leuciscus leuciscus (assembly GCF_965113295.1). NCBI lineage: Eukaryota > Metazoa > Chordata > Actinopteri > Cypriniformes > Leuciscidae > Leuciscus > Leuciscus leuciscus. Next base: position 31,233 of record NW_028118145.1, read on the forward strand.
CATAAGCAGAACACATGCCAAATTTACGTGCAAGCACATTAGCCTGAGCATATAACTTGCTCGACACTGTCTATTGATGTCCTTATCATCCGATAACTCATTTGCAATATGATGGCCAGGATATTTAATCTCATCACACACTTTAAGGGCAGTACCAGATAAAAAGAAATCAGGGAATACAAATTGCCTGTCTTCTTTACTTCTAACAATCACGATATTGCTCTTACTTGCATTATATTTGATATCAAAATCTGCACCGTACTGAGAGCAAACCTTCAACAGTTGTTGTAACCCAGCACTATATTGGCAAATGATTACCAAATCATCTGAATACATAAGGTGATTAGTGAGAGTATTGCCTATCATGCATCCTGTATTACATTTATTTAATTGTTGTGACAAGTCATCCATATACACGTTAAAAAGGAAAGGTGACAAAATACCACCCTGACGAACTCCGGTTACTAACAGTAAAAGGTTCTGATACAGAGCAACCCCCCCCCCCCCCCCCATTTCACCTGCATAGACTGGCGTGAGTACCAGAAGACTAGAATTCTTATCATTACTTTTGGTATTCCTCTATGTTGCAATTTAAGAAACAATTTTTCATGGTTTACACGATCAAATGCCTTCGAGGCATCTATAAAACACATAAAAGTTGTGGAATTCTGGCTATTATAATGATCTAAAATTTCCTTTAAAGCAAATACACACGTATCTGTACTGTGTTGACGTTTAAAGCCAAATTGGTTGTCAGTCGTAAAAATATACTGTTCCGACCTGTTAAGAAGAATTCTCTCCAACACTTTGGATACGATGCTAGCTAGGGCTATTGGTCTGTAATTGTCCATGCTGTTCATTTTGCCAGTTTTGTCTTTAATGACGGGCACTAATAAAACAGGTCAAATAGATTCAGTCCCATGATAAGAGTCCCATGATCTAAGAAACCTGTCATACAAATAGCAAACAGAGGAACAAGTTTCTTGCTTGCATATTTTAGATGTTCAGCTGTTATTTTATCGGTCCCACACGCTTTATCGTCATCTAATCCCAATACTGCAGATTGTACCTCTTCTGAATTAATAACCACATTTTCGTCATTGTCAATGTTTTCCACCTCAAAAGTATTCCTCCCAATGCAGTTAAACAGCTCATGATAATGTTGCCGCCACATCTTGTATTTATATAAGGATTATATAGGATTATGTAACGGTTCACAGAATTCACGGTTCAGCATCAGATCAGATCAGGCATTCATATGTTTTCACTGCATCTACAATTGCACAAATAAAGCTATGAGGATCGTTCAAATTAGAAATCAGGGGGGGGGGGGGGGGATACTTGTAATATGTGTCCAAATAGAAACTCTTATTTCAAATTGTAATCATACATCACAATACTGTTGTTCATAGCCTAGGCTACTATATTTTAATCAAATAAACGCAGGCTGGCGGGAGGATAAGGGACTTATTTCAAAAATACAACTGACCTTACGTTGGCCAATAGCAGCGCTCGGTCAATCGTGACGTACGCCAATGGCAGCTGCAAATCAGAAGCATTTTTTCCGGAAATACCGACTGTTTTGACCAACAAACGTAGAATTTGTAGTGTTCTTATCGTGGTTGACACAATCTACACTTGATGTCGCGAGTATATCCCTCGTGAAAGATCGAAGCTTGAATTTCCCGTTACCGTCGTACAGAAAGACAGGTCGAGCCGGGGCTATAAATAGCCCCCGCGCGCTCTTCACTATTGTCGTTGAGAGCGTTGGGGACTCTCTAGCCGCCCATTGATCGCTAGAAAGGATCGGCTGATCTGGGCGGGTTACACCCTCATCGTAACACGACGATCTTTTTAGCTTATTTCATCTATTATACATTTAAATTGTCCAACAAATGCTTAATAGTGATAATGACTTTATTCAGGACTCAAAATGGAAGGGCCGCAGTACAAGACATAGAAAAAAAACACAATAATTACAACGTAGCAATAAAATATACAGTGCATAGACATAAATGAAGAAAAGATCAATAACTTTCACTTGTAATATACAAACAGGAGCGCCAATGTCTCCACAGTCTAGATGTATACCTGACAGAGCTATAATCATTGTGGGCTAAAGCTTGTATAATTCTATTTTCTGAGGCAGACATTCTACACATGTATCGAAAAATATATACCATTTCTTATTAAGGCAGAACAGGTAGGCACACCAACATTAACAAACATTTGACTAGCAC
>NW_028118144.1:0-33281 GCF_965113295.1 Leuciscus leuciscus
AGCAGGCCTCATTGTGTAGTAGAGATTACTAGTCTGGCACAGCCATCCCCACTACTATATCCACACTACTATATCAACACTTGATTCCTGGCACATATTTGTTTATCTTTACTAGTGGTTTGCAAAAGTAGTAATCGAGTCTTGACACTTTGTTTTATTTAAGTTATTCTTCACTTTAAAAATAATCATTGGTCCACTGTTCTTTGAAAACTCTGCACTCTCTATTAGGGGTGGAACGGTACACAGAAGTCGCGGTTCGGTTCATACCTCGGTTCAGACCTCACGGTTTGGTACGAGTTCGGTACAATGGAGGGAAAAGCAAAACAAAAATGCAGAAGGCTTGTGCATGTCTCAGGCTGTACCACCAAAGGAAAATAAATTACTTAAGCCTTGTATTTTTTTAAATAAGTTTTATTAATAAAGTAAAGGCATAGAACCAGTTTATTTGTAGTGCACTGACAATAGTTTTATATAATTAGTTTATTAATTAAATTAATACAAAGACAAAAAGACCTTGAGATATGTTTGGTAATTGTACCTGAATGAATTGAAAATTAATTTGCTACATTTCAGATTAATATATTTGTTTTCTTTAAAATTTTAATTAACAGTAACTTAAACACTTTGCAGTTTGAATGATGTCCTGTAAAAACTAAACGACGGAGTATGTTTTTATGTTTCCACTGTTCAATCACGCCCGCGCCTCACTCACACACAAATATCAGTAAACACTGCGACTTTTCGATCGCACCCACACCTCTCTCTCAACATATTCCAGCATTGCAATCTTTACATCGCAGCCTGCTTCAGAGCTTCAGTAGTGGGGGGCAGAGGGGCTGGGGGGCCAGTCAAAAGGGGGTGGCGGGCCTGAGTCGGCCCGTGGGCCTTAGTTTGGTGACCCATGGCATAGAACATGTATGTATACTGTAGTTTGCATACACAAGTATTTGTACTTTAAGCAGTTTAAAATGCACTTAAAGTTTGACAATGGGTCATGGTACTTTTTGTTAAATTCTGAAATTTAAATATATTGATTAGTTAATATTAGTTAATAATTGTTCTTTTTGTGTGTGTGTGTGTGTGTGTGTGTGTGTGTGTGTGTGTGTGTGTGTGTGTGTGTGTGTGTGTGTGTGTGTGTGTGTGTGTGTGTGTGCGTGTGTGCGTGTGCGTGTGTGCGCGCGTGTATGCGTGTGCCGTGTGTGCGTGTGCGTGTGTGAAGAGGTCCACTATATATATATATATATATATTTTTTTTTTTTTTTTTTTTTTTTTTACATGACATATGGCATCTATTACCTAAAGCATCTGCGACCTGATCACAAATAGATTAAGCAATATGCAGTAGTTTTGATACCAGAATTAGAAAAAAAAAATGATTAGCCTAAAATCTATATTGCGAAATATTTTTACGACTTTTAACTACCCTTTCATTGTAGATTTCCCACCTTATGAATTCCAACACAAATGTATTTATTTGTTTATTTATTTCACTCTTTGGAGGCCTTTGTTTGGGCACAATTAAATTTAATGAATCATTTATTAGTAAGTGTTCCATTGACAATTTGAGGGGTTACAATTCTAGACAAAGGGTAGGCATCTATGTATATGCTTTCCCTTTGTGTAGAATTTTGCTTGAGAAATTAACTGTATGAAAGTTAAGGAGCCATGAAATTAAATACTATGGTTCCCTCTCTATGTTCACAGCTCATTGAGACAGATGCTCTGTATTTTCAAACGAAAACCCAAAGCTTTAGGTCTGAAATGATAATATAACACTGTTAGATTTGGCCATATGATATTACGATGGGTTTTACACCAGGTTAATGCAAGATGACATTTTTTCAAACATCCAGTAATTACGGCTCTTGTTCATGCCATCATTATTACTACTGTAATAAAAATGGTCATTGTTGGGGGTAACGCATAATGTGAGTTACGTAATCAGATTACTTTTTTAAGTAAGTAGTAAAGTAGCACTACTTTTAAATATACAACAAAATATCTGAGTTACTGTTTCAAATAAGTAATGCAAGTTACTTTGTTTTCCCACTTGACTGACACCTCTCCTGTCCCAATGTTGAGAGAAATTGGAAGTAAGGTTCAGAGGCATTGTGTGCACTGTGTGTGCAAACTCAGAATATTAACCAGTGTCTTTGCTGCTGACCTCCGATGATCCAATTCAATCATACTGTACCAATGAGCAAACATGCCTTTAGATAAACGTCACATTTGTCTTTCATTGTGAGTGTTGAACTATCTTCTCCCGTGGCACAGAATGGCAGCACAGTTGAAAGTTTTGTTTGAATTGTACAGTCATGAATTTGTCATTTCCTTCGCCGGAAACTTGTTCAATTCACTTTTGGTGTTTAAGGCGTAATATTCTAACGCATTAATTTTAAAAGTAGCTTTCCCCAACACTGATTATGGTTACCTTTGACCCCTCGTATATTACTCAGCAGCAATGCCCTAACGTCTACACCTTTTTTATATGACAGAAACATATTATTGTCAGGATTATGCTTTGTTTCATTGTTTGTTCCTGTCATCCTAAATTGACTTATAGGGGCCTTTTACATGACAGTGTTTTCAACTAAAAACGGAAAACTTTTTATGCGTTTTGGCCGTTCATTTCCTCAACAACAGCGTTTGGTGGCCTGAAAATGCAAACTTTTGAAAACAAGTGCAAGTTTTTGAAAACGATACCGTTATCGTCTCAGTGTAAACTAAAAAAACGTGAATCTTTGAAAACAGTGATGGCATGCACATGCATATTGTGTGCATAGTCTATAGGCATGCACATTTGAATGAGTAGTGCACAGGCACATAGTCTTTCTTTACAAAGGGACATCGCCAACTACTTGTCTGGCATGTATAATACAGCGTTTTTAGTCGTATTCGCGGATCCGTGTGAACGGGGAAAGTTTTGATCGTTTCAAACATACTCTTAGTTTCCAAGTCTGTACCAGTTTCATTCAGTTCACCTCTTGTCAATTTATTTATTTATTAGTTCCTTTGTTTAGTTCTGCTATAAGTTTTGTTCAGTTCTTTGTCCTGTCTCGTCAATATTAGTGGACGTGTTTGCCTTTTTTCCTGTGTTTTCCCTGCATGGAATTTTGGATCAAAGACTGTTCCCTTGAATTATTCATGTTTTGTGCTTTATTGTACTACAGCTACAAGTGATAACTATTTAATGTTGTAATTTTTTTAGAATTATTCAAATAATCTCAAGTAATCTCTATAAACACAATTTAGCTGTACATTAGAACAATGTAAAAGCTATGATATTCATCACTTCCACATTAATCACAGTGTAGAGGTTAATTATAAAACAGCCGCATTGATACGTCGAACAAGAAGCTCTCGGTAGCAGAGATGAAATATTTATTAATCTGTTAATCAATTGCATTAGATTCAAGCTCATTTTCAAACGCACTAATTGTTTTTCATTGCTTGCAGTTGAGAGAAGTGAGCTTTTTGTAGCGCTAATTCAATTTATTCCCATCCGCAGCTGATGATTAATGGAGCGAGGTGGCTAAAATCTATCACACATGCAGAGGTGATTATTGCATTATGTACTTCTGAATAAACGCAAGGTCAGTGGAGCCCCATGGCAGCTCTTTATTCCCACTGCCGTCTTTCATTTGCACAACATGGGTTTATTGCCACTCCAGCATCTTGTTTAGTCCTTGGGGGAATTAAGAAAAAAGATAGAGATTAAGGATTTGTCAGGATTAATTAATAGAGTAGATATGGTGCCTCACTGATTTTTTTAAAGAATATATCTCGTGTGGAAATGAGAATAAGAAAATATTCCTCAAAGTTTTGTAGTTAGTGAAAATCGAAAGTAAAATAAGAAATCTTATTTTACAGACACAGAGCCCCTAGCGGGAAAGGCCACTTGAGGTGACCCCACTGCCGCATTTCAAAGAGAACCTTGAAACAGATAGGAAAACTTCCCTTTGCTCGGGACTGAAGACAAGAAGAGAATTTCCTGTTCCAGGGTTATTTTTTTATAGCTTCAGCAGATCTTTTTAGTTTTCAATTTTCTTTTTAAAGGTGCTCTCAGTATATTTTGTTCATTCAAAAAGTTTTACATGACAAGATGAATATTACTTTTGAAAGATATATTTAAAATGATATACTCTCATGAGATGAACAGTAAAGTCAGATCGGCAGCTTAATAAAAGCTGTTTTACTTTACATGTGAGGTCTCCTTGTGAGGGCGGCCATTTTGAGATCACATGACTTGCCCTGATCTTTGACACCCATGTTGACGGCACTTTGTCAGAATAGATTAAATTCGGCTAATTTCCAAGCAGATATCTACAGTATAATGACATTTTGAAAACTTTTGATTTTTCATGATGCTACATCTACACCCCTACGTGACAAGATAAGTCCAAGAAGCCATAATAACCAGCGCAACTTAAAAGTACTGAGTGCATCTTGAATTTTGACTAGTCTAGCAAATATTTTACAGGTGGGAAAGAAATATGTACTAAAGGTTATGTTGTCAGGTTACGTGCAGTATGACACCCATGCAAACATTTCCCTCAGAAGAAGATAAATACTCCAAGGGGGTTCGTGCGCAGGAAGTGGCTGCAAGGGGATTATTTGCTGAGAGAGCTCTCTCTTTCTCCCTCGGGGGAAATGCTTCATTCCTGCAGCAAAATGAATGGCCAGAGAATATAGATTTCTCTAAATGATCCAACACTCTTCACCCAGAGAGGAGCTATCAGCTCTCACTGCACCTGACACTGGAGCTTCAAATCATGGCTTTCCAAGCAGAAGGACTATCCTCATGATTAAAGACATGTTTAGTGGTCTGAAATATGACCGTCCCCTGTATCATTCTCGATCTCTAAGAGTATGAATAGAGAACTGTGACACAAGAGGCTTTAGAGGAGTGATAAAGAAAAGCCGTACGTTCCCTACAGGGCCCTCTCATACCACAAAGTATTTGTCATTGTTTCGTAATACAGGGTAGTTTTGCAAATAACAAAACCTATTGATGGTTCTTGGGAGTATAGTGCTGTAAACCTTGTTTTTAAGTGAAATACTCAGCGGACTGGTCTTTTTTCCAGGAAACCGTATGAAAATGGTGACCATGTTGTTGCTTTGTAGCAACCGGGCTGGTCTTGCTAGTTTTAAGTAGTCAACTGTTTTCCAATCCTGCTCCTGGAGAATTTACCCCCAACACACTTGCCTTTTAATTTGTTTATGTAATTCTAAAGACCTTGCTTGTTCAGTAGAGCCCTTTGATGCAGAATTTTATTTTATTTATTTTTAGCAAAAGATGAAAGGAATTGTTCAAATGTCATTTGATTACATTTTACATGATTAATTAAATTGTTAAAGTTGTATGCATTAATTTGATTGCCACAATTTCTTTATAATAATTTTGGTCACACTTTAGATTACTGTGAATTGAACCCTAAACTAAAGTGTTACCATAATTTTGTATTAAATCATAAAACAGAGAATCCAGAAAAATTCAAACACAGAATTTCTGAAAAATAAAACGCATCTCATAGGGCCATATTTTTCTTTACATTTTCATATATATATTTTTTTTAAGTTTTAGGAATTCAATTCAAACATCTGTTTGGGTCATTACAATTAAAATTAAATAAAAAACTGAATACAGAAAAAAAAAAGGTTGAAACAGAAAACATGTGAACTTCAGAATCAGTATCTGCCTCTTATGTGAGTGCCTGTTGACTCTGAGCCATTTTTCCACTCTGCAGGGCCGATACTTTGTATTTATACCCTAACGATGGCATAATCCATTTAAGAGTTTGTCTTGGGTCATTATTACCTGCTGCAGAGCCATCTGTTGGCAAGGTCTGAGGGAGATGGCTGCCAGGTAGCTGGAACCCTGAATTGGATTGAAACACAGGGGTCTGTAACGCAGGGCAAGAGTAGAAAGGGGGTAGAGGAGGGTGCCCACTAACCAGATGGTCAGGGACTCCAGCCTCCTCACATTGCCAAATGGCCCTGAACATATTTAAGAGTACATTTTCAAAATATAAATAAAGAGTCTATTTAAAGCAGGAGCTTTTTATAGATAGGTTGCAACTCTTGTGGTAAAAAAAGCAGAGCTCAGAAAAAAAGTAAAAAAAAAACAGAGAAAATCCTATATTGTACTACTGTTTAGAAACTTAAAATAACACTTTTTACTATACACATAGATTTTCTACCATTTGTAGGGAACTACTATGATCTTTTAGTGGGAGATAAAGTACAAATCAGTTGAGGACAACTCATTTGAGTCTGAGTACAGGCTGAGACTTGTGTTATAGCCAGATATGACAGCTCCACAGCAACACGCATCATCGCAGATGAGTATGAGTTTGCCACAAGTAAATAATTAGACACGAAATATTGATCTGAGTTGAAATATTTTATTAGGTCTTTAAACGCAAAGCTTCCGCGTTATTTAAATAACATGGCCCGTTATAAGATTTCTAGCAGAGGTTGTCAGGTTTTGATTTGTTATCGGTTGGTCTTTGATCGAATCCATGATGCCATGTATCTGTATGTAGGAGGTTGCAAAAAGTATTTAAAAGGGGGCAAATAATTGTTCCCAACGTTTTTTGGAGAAAAACATTTATTTCATAATGTGATTTTCCCCCCACTTTCAATTATTTTACTTCAATGAAAGGTTAGATTTTTTTGCATTTAAACTTTTTTTTTTTACAGCCATTGTTGATCATATTTACCAAGGGGGCAAATAATTCTGACCAGCACTGTGTATATGTATATGTATGTATGTATGAATATATATTTAATGCCAAGATATTTATTTATTTTGTAAGTAGCTGTGTATAAGTGCACTTATTTAAACAAATAAAATAAAATAAATTAGAAAATAGCATAAAATAAAGTTAAAGTTAAGATGCTTGAGAGACATTAATGTGTTGGGCCATTGATGTTGTTGCTCCGTTTAGCCTCATACAATTCTGGGACATGTACTGTATACTCTGACGGGAAGACACACGAACTTGTCCGATCTCTTCATCAGACCCATGGAATTCCATTCTCCAGTGAGCGCCGTGAGATGACGGCCAATTACACCTGCCCAACACATCACAGTTGAGTCAACAGCCTGTGTGTCATGTCCATCATGTTTGTGTATACTTCTGTCTTTGTGCTTGATTGCCCGGGTGTATGATATATTTTTGTTGTAAAAAAAGCCCTATAGAGGTTGGTCTTGCTGAATCAAAAAGCTCCTTCATTACTTCTGTATGTTTTGCCAGTGACGTTTGACAGGCTCTGTGTCCATCTATCAGTGTGATACAGATGGGAAAGACCTTATTTGCAACAAAAGGTGACTTCTGTTTGTGTCAGGGTAGGAAGATAATGACTGATCTGTGTACACAGGAACAGCGGCGTGGTTTTGTCTATATATAGACACTCTCTCAGTGGCTCCGAGTGACTTTAACGAAGAGGATCTTGATAAGACTCGAATAATTGGGGAATGCAGGCTAAGAAAGTGATGTTCTCTTTGATCAGTGGTCTATCTATGATCATTAATAAATATTCAGAGATGATATCAATTGTCGAATTGGACTCGATTGGGCGAGAGGAAAGGAAGCCACGTTTGTCTTCTATAAATGCCTTCACATCAAACCTGGTTAGACAAATCCACACTTGAACCAAATTTATGTGACAAACCAGGCTGGATGACAAATTAGCCATCCATCCTTCGCTATTGAGTCTCGAAAAATCCAGTGCTATCTGACTATAGGTTGTTATCAACTAATAAGGCTTTTGAGAATAATAAGCAATATATGGACTATAGCTATATCTCAGAGATGCATACAGTACGTGTAAGCAATTTGTAAGAATGAAGCCCCCAGCCAGTGTCCATTTGTCATGTATGGTAAAGATCAAACACTTTCTGACTGAGCCGGGAATACGACCTTCAGATTAAATGGGATTCAAGGTCGCCATTTCATTGTTTGGTCAAACATGCTTGAGTTTGTCATTCCGCAAATTGTTGCATAAGGAGGTTTGTGCTATGACTAGAGATACTGTCACATTCAAAGATCACTTTACTTGATTGTAGATCTGTCATAATCTTTCAGTGTTTGGTCAAATTACATAGAAATATTTATACATGCATATATCATTTATTCTCTGTAATGTATTAATTATTTATTATCATTATTTGCTTATTTTTTTAATTATGAATTTTTTTATTAAATGAATTGGATTTATTTGTCTTTTTTTCTCTGTAATATCAGGGTACAGCTCCGCAAAATAAATAACTGTATTTACGTTTTTTTTAATGATCATTTAAAGAGAGTCTTCAAGTTCACGTTTTTCATGTCTAGCAACATTTCAGCACAGAATCAATAATATGCTCTTTTAAAACACTGTGTATCATAACATGAACACAATTAATCCTGTAGGAGTCAGTGGCTTCCTAAAAAGTAAGGTTAACAAACATGCGTATACATGCTTTGCATCTCTATCGACGCACTGGATTTGAGCACTTAAAACAAGACAGTCGACAGCTTTTGGAAAGGATTTTTATTAATTTTTTCTTAGTTTACATTGTATATTTCTTAGACTTGATAAATTATTCTGTTTACCAATTGCACATTACCAGATAAACACTTACTAAATCTTTCCTTTTAAGTTGTGTGCACAAGCTGTCATTTCTAAGGGCTAATTCTTAGCCCTAGCCAGATGAGGTGTTTAAAAAAACAGCTCTCATCCTTTTGTGCCCCTTGATACTAATTAACTAAACAATGGCTTTTTACTGTTTGTTTTTCAAGGAACACTTGGCGACGGCAATATCCTATAAAACCCTAAGCCCATAAATGCGTCTTTTCAAATTCCCAGTTTAAGTCTATGTTTCTAATAGGTACCAATGGGAGAAAGTGGAAAAACTTTGAGTCTCTGGATCACCTGGTCTTAGAGGTTGTGCTTTATGTTCCAGTTTACAGTGCTATTGATTTCACACCTACAAAACAGGATGTTTGGTCTTTCTGCCGTCGCCATTAGCAGAGTGCCTCTATGGAGGACAACCATTCCTCCTTTCTGCATTTCAGAGAATTTTAATGAATGATTGTTAGTCTAATTCTGGCTTTAATGGTTTGAGTGCTAGCCATAATCCATTTGAAATAGTACAAGCTGGATTGCCTGCCTTTTTTTAGCAAATGTGTCTGATCCAGCATTTCAGCCTATACTGGCAGATACAATATCTCTGTGTTTAGTTTAGTGTGATAGATGTCCTCAATAACGCTGATGCTACTTTCGAGCCATTCAAAAGAATTCTCCCTGTCTGTTTCTTCTTCTTCTTATGGAACGTAATAGACTTGGGTAATTGATTAGATGCTTGGGGGCCGATGTGTTTTCGCAATAAGTGATTTGGCTTTTTGATTTGGCTTTATCTTCATTGTTTTAGTATCCGTCTCACCTGTGTGCATTCATCTGAATACACAAATGACACCTTATTCACATATTCACCGCTGGGCAGCATTAGTTTTACTGGTGCTATCCCTCGTTTTAAAGAATATTGCAGAATAACGCAACGGCATCTATTTTATCTTATGGTATGCCATTTTAGAGCGATCCCATTACCATTTCTAAGCATTCTTGTAACATTTGCACATACATTTTCACACAATTGGATGGACAGTGAACTCATCTCGGGTTACTAAATGTAACCTGAGTTCCCTGAGAAGGGGAACGAGACACTGCGTCCAATGGGGAATACCTCCTGCATGACAGGTGTCTGAAGCATGTGTCAAAACACGACAATTACATTGGCCCGGCGACAGCCTATGACGTCACTACTGGTGCGACCAGAGTATAAAAAGGCACCTGTAGTACACGTCATCCTCTTTCTTGTCTTCAGGAGCCGTTTCTGACACGTGCTTCAGAAACCAGTCATGCTGGAGGCATTCCCCATTAGCGTCCTAGTATGCAGTGTGAGTTCCCATTCAAAAGGGAAACAATATCAGAAGGTTTGACAGCATTTAACATGCAATTGTTTTTGTGTATATACAACATTCAAAGTTTACAAAACTTCTGACATGAGGGTAGCACTGAACAAGTTCAGTATGTTGAATATGTTGAGACATGTTTTCTTAATCAACAGAATGCAACCATTATAAAAGTAATGAATGTGTTAAATGTGTTTAATAAATAGATGCTGTTAAAAATATTAAATTAATCTAATTTATTAATAAATTAACATAATCCTGTAAATTCCCTGATTAAAAATTCAATGAACTTTTAGTATTGTACAGCTCTAAAGTTATACATAAAGTGTTCACATTTTAGATAGTTTAAATTGTATCTTTCAGCGTCTATGCAAAGTATGATGATGGTTGTGTGTTAGAACCATATTTTGTGTAGAAACACATATGAATATAGACCATGTCTGCCAGGAGGAGCTGTTTTGATGAGCTGTCTATTCTAGTATATACTAGCAAATTCCCCTCAGTACTACAAATAATATCTAATTTATCTCCATTTTTCTCTCTCTTTCAATTTCCTCTTTGAAAACATAAAACATGCATAAGTGTTGTTTTAACAGAAATTGCTGGAGGAGGTCAACAGTAAAGCAATATTTAACATTCACCTTGCAGTTCAGAGGGAAAAAAAACAATCTGCCCCTATATCACTGTGGACTTGTCTGACCTCTTGGAAATGCCTGTATATTTTAGAATTTAATGTGAATGAGGCCTGTGAGACATGTAGCATGTACCCCTGAGGATGCATATTTTATTCATATGTCATGAAAATAGTGCTTTTCAATGCTGTCAAGGGCCCGGTGATGCTTTTGGTGGCATGGCCTATTTCTGCCACAGGCTTATGTTGTGTTTCACCTTGTATGAATTCAGAATGATTTTTGTAGGATAATGACGACACGTCTCTGTAAGTTTCGTCTAGCTCTGGGAACCTGTAGAATTGAAATCCATCAGCTCTGACATGATAAAAGCCATCGTCCTTATAAAAACTGTCCGAATTTTAAATCTGGGGTTTCTATGAACAAACTCTGTTAATCTAGTCTGGTACTTTACTTTATTTCCAAGAAATTCCTTTGATCCAACTATTTTGTAAAATAAGTGTTTTGTGAGGTATGTTTGAGGATGGAGAATGTCTGTTTTCATTAGCTGCAAACTTATTCTTTTTTGGACTTGTGTTGTTGGCCCGATGCAACATGACTGACAGCTAGTTTCATGCCTTCTAACTAAGGTAACTGACAAGGTCATGTCAGAAGTGAAGACAGGTAAGCGAGACAACACTGTGAGATGTCTCTCTTCTCATTTCCTGCTCGTTTTTCTGTACTTTCCCTCGTCTTCACCCCCTGTGAAGACAAAAGAACATGATAATAAACACTGAGCGCAAAGACATCTGTATTTTTTTTTATTATATTTTCTGTGCCACTGCAGTTTACTTTTGTTATGTTTAATTAGTGCGGATACAATATCTATTTCTTATAATTACCAGCACTACAGAGCAAAACATCATAGTCTTAATGAGTATCTTTGTCTTGTTTACCAGTAAAATCTGTCTAAACATCCATAAAACAAGATGAATTTACTTGAGAAGCAAAACTATGTAAGATGATATGGCTTGTTTTCAGAGAACAGATATTTGCACTTCTTTTAAGCATAAACAAGATTTTTTTGGACTCGTTCAAAGTTTGATAATCCTGTCAAATGATCTATTGTTTGTTTGTTTTTTATCTAGAATAAAAGAGAAATATAATCATTAATAATATGAATTAAAATGATTTGTTGTCATATTAGATTTAGATTAAATCCGTGCTAATATGATTTTCTTACAATATTATCTACATGTGCACATAGAAAGTGGCGTAAAGCTATTATTTTAGATCTAATAAGTCTAATGCATAATTGATAGCGAATTCAGCAATTGGTTTAAAATTACATTTGACAGATGTATCGATTTTTGGCTGTTCCTCGCTTCTAGTGCAGCAGATCATTTTAACTCGATGTACAGTGTGCTCTGTGCAGGCAATTTGCTGTAGGTCTAACAGCTTGTGACATCCATGAGGTGCCCATGGTATATTAGGGCTTTGTAATGGAGAGGACACCATCCATGCTGGAGAAATCTTGTGGGAGTAAGGCCAAGAAACTTCTGGCATCTTCTGATAGGTGCCATTACTCTTGCTTTTCCCTGCATGCTCTCTCGGCTGCCCCAAGCAGTACCTGGGCCTTCCACCACTGGGGGTGACATGATCTACTCAGCCTGTCTTTACCTATTCCAGGGAAACATAAATGCTGTTTTGACGGGTTTCATAAATATTGATAAGATAAATCCAGAAACACAAGGTGTTTGCTATCCACTGGCTGTAGTTCAGTGAGTAACAGTGTTGGTCCTAGCATAAATCAAACTCTAACAAATAAAATGAGGGCCTGGACAAAACAATGTGGTTATGGTCCTGTTGTGAATCCAGCTGAAATGCACTTAAGTAAGGGAACTGTTAAGCAATTATTAGTCAATGACACTCGTTGTATCATCAATATTGCAATGGGTGTATGATATATAAGAGTGTCCATGATGAATAAAAAGGAGAATGTTTTTTTTTTTTTTATTGTAGATTAAAACATGCACCAAGTTCTTAGAAATGTATGTATTCATGTTGGTTTCATATGTTTTTTTAAAAGTGTAAATTTAATGACAATAAAAAAAAAAACAATCTATCTATCAATCAATATACTGTATGTGATTGGATGGATGGACGGAGATCCGTCCGTCCGTCCGTCCGTCCATCCATCCATCCAATAAACCTGACATTTTTCACTTTATGCTCCTGCTTCCACCTCACAATTATATAATAATAAATCACAGAAATAGCATTTTTGACCTGGCTCAAAAAATTTGCATCATGTCATTGAGTACGTTTACATGCAGCCAATAACCCGTTCAAAACCATATTAGCAATAACCCGGTCGCGCACGGCCATGTAAACACCGGCAAAAACCCGAATATGCTCATATCCCGGTTTTTAAAAACCCGGATATTATCCCTGGGGTACCCCTTTTCTAACCCGAATATTTGGTCATGTAAACGTGTATCAGCATATCCCCATCAAAAGGAACATTGATTTGTGTTCTGCGCATGTTCTATTCGCAAGGAATCTTGGTATTTTGAGTAGAGACGGCGCATACAAAAACCCGCGTGCAGTATACCGGAAGTAAACAAGAAGTAGAGGTAAACATGGCGAGAAGCAGCACAGCACCACACTTTTGGAGCGAGGAGGAAATCGCAAACAAAGGCGATCGCTAGCTGCCCCGAACTATTCATTATCCGCGTGCTGCTGCTGTTGTTGTTGCCTTTGGATACAGGAAGAAGAATCGGAAATGACGCACATTGCGTCTTAACGTTGTCCGTACGTCCAGACGCTAACCGTGCGTCGCCGTTTACATCGGGATATTGCCAATTGATTACAAATTCCATGTATACAGGAGTAACTCTCTCTACTCACGCATGTAAACGGGTTATTCTGAATGTTTTAGAAACCCAAATAGTGACCTTAACCCGACCATAACCCGATATTTGACAGCATGTAAACGTAGTCATTGACACATTAGGTGCATGTTTAGATTGGAAGCAGAGCATGTGAAGAAGCATCTTTTCCACTTTCATAGTAACATCAATCACTGAGGAAAAGCCATAGACGGTGCATTCCCCTCTACTTTAATTGATGGCTCTGTTGGGTAGTCGAAAGGCGTTAAATTACTGATGTTTCTGGTGATTGAACGTCAGCTGTCAGTCTGTGAGCAAAGAGCCGGAGGCACGGGTGTAGGAGGTGTGCAGAGGAGATGAGGGTTAGCGCTGTCCTGAGAGTTTGACAACCCATATCATTGCCCGGGTCAGAGTGTAAATGAAGCTCCGGTGTGGATTGCTCCTCTTGAACGGCGGCCTAGAATAATGGAAGTTTTGTGGAGCACTGAAGATTAATGTTGAGAGACAACAACACATCATTTCCACCTTCTCTCATTCTGTGAGGCCTATTTAAAAGTGAACGCATACAGACAAAATCATTCCCTTCATTCCTATAAAAGATTGAGAACAGAAAAATTCTGTACTGCAAATGATATAAAAAGACAGGGGTAGTGCAAATGCTCAAAGTGAATGTGCAAAATGTGTTGCAAAATCCTTGGCGGTGCCATTTTCGACGAAACGTGTATAGAATGGTAATGTTTAGTAGTTGCGGAGTTATTTCCCTCTATCAGAACAGATTTCTCCCCACCTCTAAATGACTATTTTAAGTGTGACTATCAAAGGGTTCTCCAGCTCCCTTCGCTTTGCCTAGTGCCGACAGCAGATATTTCTCTCTGTAATTTTTTAAAGGCAACCTATTTCAGGGACTCAGTTTGACTGGATAATGGCCCTGTGTGCAGTCTGGAATTTCTGAGCGGTTTGGAGTTTTGTCATTATCGATTGGGCTGTTTTGAGTGTGATGGCGTTGTCTGTTAAAGGGATAGTTAAATTTGATGGTACATAGAGACAATGGATTCTCTTTTATGAATTTGAGCCAACCAAGTCATCACCCTTAATGACCTTTTTTTAGCAGCAACAGTCAAACTGTGAGCTTGTACATCCCTCCCTGAGAGAGTTCTGTGTCTGTGTAAAGAGTGATGTGTGTCCAACTGGCACAAAACACTGGCTAATAATAATCATGGCAGCAGAGTTTAGTGTGCTTTGGAAATCTGGGATATTTATGGTTTTATTTAAAGAAAATACTTGTTTTCTGCAAGATACATTGAATTGATCAAAAGTGACAGTAAATACTTTTACATTGTTAGAATAAATAAATAAGATGTTGTTCTTTTGAAATTACTTTCATCAAATAATTTAGAAAATCCATTTCCATGGTTGCCATCACAGGAATAAAGTACATTTTGAAATATATTAAAGTAGAAAACAGTTTAAATTTTATTAATAGTCATTTTGCTGTGTGTGGTCCTGGTAAACCCTACATTTTGGGGACCAATTTATATATATATATATATATACAGTATATATACATTTTGTTGATGATGATTTTTATTTTTTATTTGGTCCCCATGAGAAAAACTTTTTATCTCACAACTGCACGTTTACATCCCGCAGTTCTGACTTTTTTTCTCGCAATTGCTACATTTACATTTAGTCATTTAGCAGACACCTTTGTCCAAAGCGACTTACAAATGAGGACTAAATTAAGCGAGTCATCGTGAAGAGGCAAAAACAACGCAAGAAGTTCTCAAAATACAAAGTTCAGGCATTGCTCAGAGTAGCATAAGCCAGACAAGGGAGGATTAAAGGAAAAGGAAATATTTTTTTTATGAGGTTAAGTGCATTGAGTTTTCAGTTGTCTTTTGAATGTTGTCAGGGATTCTGTATTCCGGATAAGGGTGGGGAGATCATTCCACCAGCATGGAACCGTGAATGAGAATGTTTCTGGAGAGTGATTTTGTGGCTCTCTGTGATGGAACCACAAGCCGTCGCTCGTTGACCGACCATAGGCTTCTGGTAGGGAAGTAGACTCGTAGGAGTGAGTGAAAGTAGGAGGGAGCTGACCCTGTGGTAGAGCTTTAAGCAAGCGTCAATGCCTTGAACTTGATGCGAGCAGCGAGTGGTAACCAGTGCAGAGAGATGAACAGAGGAATGGTGTGGGCCCTTTTTGGCTCGTTGAAGACAAGACGGGCTGCAGCATTCTGAATCATTTGTAGAGGTTTAGTTTCACATGATGGAAGTCTAGCCAGAAGAGCATTTCAGTAATCAAGCCTAGAAATGACCAGGGCCTGGACGAGAAGTTGTGTTGCATGCTCAGTTAGGAAAGGCCTGATCTTCCTGATGTTGTGCAGTGCAAACCTGCATGATCGAGCTGTCTTTGAAATGTGGTCTGTGAAGGTCAGCTGGTCATCAAATATTACTCCAAGATTTCTGACCGACCTAGATGGGGTGATTGATGATGAATCTAGCTGGATAGTGAAGTCGTGCTTTAGAGACGGATTGGCAGGGAGGCAGAGAAGCTCAGTCTTTGCCAGATTGAGCTGCAGGTGATGATCCTTCATCCATGCCGAGATGTCCGCCAGACTGATTGAGATCTGTGCAGCTACTGTGGGATCATCTGGTTGAAATGAGAGGAAGAGCTGTGTGTCATCAGCATAGCAATGGTAAGAGAAACCATGTGCATGTATGATGTGTCCCAGTGATGTGGTGTAGATGGAGAAGAGGAGGGGTCCAGTAACTGAACCCTGAGGAACCCCTGTGGTCAGTTGATGAGCTTTGGATGTCTCACCTCTCCATGCGACCCTGAAGGACCTACCTGTGAGATAGGACTCAAACCAGTGGAGGGAAGTTCCTGATGCCCAGTGATGAGAGGGTAGACAGAAGGATCTGATGATTCACAGTGTTGAAGGCAGCAGACAGATCCAGGAGAATAAGAACTGATGATTTGGAAGCAGCTTTTGTGATCCATAGGGCTTCTGTGACCGACAGTAATGCAGTCTCGGTTGAATGCCCTTTCTTGAAGCCATATTGGTTGACATCCAGCTGGTTGTCAGAGACAGGGAAGATTATACTTGGTTGAAAGCAACTCGTTCAAGTGTTTTTGCAGTGAATGGTAGGGGAGAGACAGGTCTGTAATTCTCTACAAGTGATGTGTTTAATGTTGTTTTTTTAAGCAGTGGAGTTACCCGAGCCTGCTTGAATGCTGTAGGGAAAATGCCAGTATGGAGGGATGCGTTGATGTGTTGAAGTGTGGGAGAGATGGCTTGTAGAAGGTGTGAGGTGATGGGGTCTAGAGGGCAGGTGGTAGGATAACTGGAGAGGAGAAATTTAGATACTTCTTCCTCGGTTAGTGGAGAAAAGGAGGAGAGAAAGTTTTTTGGCTGTGGGAGAGGTTGGTCTGGGCTGCTGTGTGTGTGGAGCTGAGAAATTACTGCTGATAGTTGTTGTTTTGTTGGTGAAGAAGTTAGCAAAATCATCAGCCGTTAAAGAGGAGGTGGGTGGTGGTGGAGGTGGACAGAGCAGGGAGTTGAATGTCTTGAAAAGTGATCATGTGTTAGAGGCGCTGTTGATCTTGTTGTGGAAATATGAAGATTTCGCGGCATGAACATCAACAGAAAAGGAAGAGAGCAGAGATTGATACAATCTCAGGTCAGATGTGTCTTTTGATTTGCGCCATTTCCTCTCCGCTGCCCTGAGTTCGGTCCGGTGTTCACGAAGATCCTCAGATAACCATGGGTTAGAGGGAGTAGCGCGTGCTGGCCTGGAGGAGAGAGCGCAGATATTGTCTTAAGAAGAAGTTAAAATGGAGCATAAGGTATCCGTTGCGGTATTCACATCCAGAGATGAGAATTGTGAGGGTGAGGGAAGAGAAGATGACACAGCAGAGGAAAGATGGGAGGGAGAATGTGAGCACAGGTTTCGTCTGAAAGTAACTGGTAGGGGGGTTGGTGGTACACGGGTAGTGAGTTGTAGATTAAAAGTAATGAGGAAATGATCTGAAACGGGGAGAGGTTTCACCAAAATGTTGTCTGTGATGCAGTTGCGTGTGTAAATCAGGTTCAGTTGGTTGCCTGATTTGTGAGTACCTGTGGTGATGAGCCGTTTGAGATCGAATGAGGCTAGGAGAAAGTCTATTGCATACGGCATACTGTTGCAATCTGGATCTTAATGGGAGTGGTAAGTGTAATAGCATGATATTCAAACGAGTTGTTATTGCAAAGAGAAGAGAGAGTTGAGTATTTCCAATTGTTAGAAATGAGAAGACCTGTACCCCCACCCCTCCCAGACTGGCGAGGGGTGTGAGAGAAAGATACATTTTTAGATAGAGCAGCAATAAATAAATTGCTAGTTTATTTCTTGCAATTCTGGCGACTTTTCTCAGAATTGTGAGATATAAACTTGCAATTCTGAGAAAAAAAGTCAGAATTGCGGGATGTAAACTCACTATTGTGAGATACAAAATCCTAATTTACAAAATTGTTCTACATCCTTCCCAATGTTGTCCACCGCATCTCCAAACATGTGCAATTTGAAGGCAATGGAAAGAAATATAGTCAATATCTGTGTAGGCTATATGCAATAAAAACATCATGTGTAATAAAGGGGTTCCCAATTTAAACTGATTGCTTATTTGAAAGTAGAAGTTAAAATCACTAAAATAATCATGATAATAAAGAACAACAAAAGCACAAACTAGTAAGAGGTACAGGAACACAAACTCATGTGAACATGTTCCATTTTACAATAGTCCCTTTACTGTTACTGCTGTCATAAAAACGGATTTCCTTGTGTTACATGTAGAATTTTAAACTTATATTCTATGTTGGTTACACTTTATTTTGATGGTCCACTTTAGACATTCTACTAACTATAAGTAACTTTGCAACTATATGTCTACTAACTCTGATTTGAGTATTAGTGGACTGTATTAGATTATTAGGTTAGGGTTAGGGTTAGTAGATAAGTTGACTTGTAGTTACTTAATATTTTGCAAAGTTACTTACAGTCAGTAAAATGGGGAGCATCAAAATAAAGTGTTAGCAGATATTATGAACACAGTCTTCTAATACTCTAATGAGAGTTAGTATCAAGTTACTTAAAGTTAGTAGAATGTCTACAGTGTATCATCAAAATAAAGTTTTACCCTAAAGTTAAAGAAAAATACAAATAAAATAATGCTATTGGCGCCATTTGTCTGATGTGTTGAAGTCTAAGTTTAATGGAGAACCACTTGTCGTCAGTACAAGCCTGTTTGCAAAATGAAATTGTATGCGTGACTGTCTAACATTTAAAAATAATGCAAGTTATGCACTGAGGAAAACGCGTCTCAAAAATGATTAAATAGCACACAAACACATTCGTGAAAGAACATGACAGGGCAAGCAACATTACACTATTTGCTTCTGTTTGTTTTGTCATTCTCATTTTTAGGCTGCTTGGTTTTTGCTCTTTTCCTCCACTCTTTTCCAGATGTGGTTTTTTTTTTCCATAGAAATGCTTTATTCACTTGTAAAGTGACGTGAATGGATGTTTTTCATGCATAGTAAACAGATGCGATTAACCAATAATCAAAATCATTGCCGATTTATTTTCATTATCAATTTTATCAATTAGTTATTGCAGCCCTAGTATAGCCAAGAATTAAAGGTGTCAACACAGAAATTACATGTAAAAATAAACTAATTCCATTTATATCTGTGTATGTTTCTAATGTCTCTACAGTAACAGATATGGCGTATAGGAAAGTGCGTGCTGGCCACGGTTCTCTCCGTGTGCGGGATCTGGAGAGTGTGGAGCTTCACACAGCTTCCCTGGAACTGGAATGGGACATGGAGAAGGAGCTGGAGGAACCAGGCCTGGACCGTTTCCAGCTGGAGTGTGTGGAGCATCAACCTGTGAGCAGCTCTTCTGGCGGGGGCATGGACCCAGACCTGGAACCAATTCAACCCTCCGTTTCCCCTCACGGACGTTTTGAGCGTCTCCAGGAGGACCCTAATTACGTCTCTCGTTTCAGCCGAGCGGTACCCAAGGGCCAGAGATGGAATGGGACCTGCCTGGCTAAATACCTGCTAGCAGGGCTGGGTGTGTTTGCTCTGGGGCTGCTCATTGGACGATATGCCTTCAGCAGGGAGCAAGTGAAGGTAGAGCCAAGTGCAGACACAGATGTGCTGGAGAAGATTGTTCAGGGAATCACAGCAGAGAAAATACAAGCACTGCAGAGGTAAATGTTCCGTACTTTCCATCTATTGTCAACACACAGGTTTTTTTTTTTTTTTTTTTGAATGAAAGTGGAAAAATACAGTGGATCTTTTTACAGTAATAAATAAATAAAGGAAATAAAGGTTTTGCAGAAGGAATTAAGGAAAGGATTTGCACTATAGTTTGCTCAGCAACAACAGATGACAACAGATTTAATATCAACATCATAATATATGAACATATGAGGGTGTTCCCCTGGCTATGGGCTTTTTAAGCACTGAGATGTGTTTTACAGAAGTTTCATTTCACTGATTAAATTGTCTACTAATATCCAACAGTGGATACAGTATACTTGCTCCACAGGACAATTCAGTTATTTTTTTATTATTATTATTATTATTATTATTATTATTATTATCTTGGTAATTTGAAGCAACAAGTAGACCAGTAATAATAATAAAAAAAATATCTTTCACAAAATTTTACATTAAGCTTTTTAATATATTTGGATTATCCTTATATATCTATCTATCTATCTATATATATATATATCTATATATACACTGTAAAAAATGTCTAACCTCTCCAAGTCTGGTAACATTGGCTCAATGAGAAATAATACGTCAGACTAATTGAAACATTTTGATGTAACCAGTCACTAGAAATTTTTGACTTGGGGATGTAATTATTATTATTTTTTTGTGTATATCTCTCTCTCTCTCTCTCTCTCTCTCTCTCTTCTCTCTCTCTCTCTCTCTCTCTCTCTCTCTCTCTCTCTCTCTATATATATATATATATATATATATATATATATATATATATATATATATCAGGGCTCTACACTAACTTTTTGAACAAGGAGCACTGGTGCGCCTAAATAAAAAAATGTAGGAGCACAGACAAATATTTGGGGGCACAGTCATTTTTGTTGTATAAGTTTATCATTATAGTTTTATTATTAGAATTATTCAACAATTAAATTTACAATGCTCATTGTAAGGTTAAGAACATCAGACCAAAACTTTCAAACAAAAGATTTTCATTAAATTTTTATCGTCATGTAGATTTCATTTATCATTGTATGTAGGCCCTATGTTTCACATTTTATTTGAAATGAAGATCATGTCTGAGTCACTTGGCCAAGCTTTGTAGCCTGGTCGTCTTGACCTCTTTCCAGCAGACAGCCAATTTTCAGCACATTTTGTAGGATCAAACAGTTCCAGGGAGGGCCCCTCTGTGCTGATCCGAATTAGTAGGGCCCTATAAAATCCATTTAATTTTTTCCCAAATTCCGTTTTATTTTTTCCCAAATTCCGTTTTTTCCGTTTTAATTTTGGCAAATTCTGTTTTTTCCGTTTTAATTTTGGGGAATTCAGTTTTTTTTTTACCTTTTACTGTAATTTTAGTCGTAAAAAGAGTGTTTTTAATGTTAATGATTAAAATTTACACAAATAAAATAGGAATGACCCTAAATTTATTGAGGTAACAAATAAAATTCTAATTTTAAGAGATGTTAAATGTGGTTTGGTTTGTTTACATTAGTGAATGTATTAGGCTAACTAACATGAACCACGAGCAATACATTTGTTACTGTATTTATTAATCTTTGTTAATCTTAGTTAACCCTAACCCTGTATTTTTAATGTTACTTCACACAGTGCATTAAGCTAACTAATGTTAACAAATACAACTTTTCTTTTAAATAATGTAGGCTACTAAATGGTGAAATTAACATTAATAAAGATTAATAAATGCTGTAGAAGTGCAGTTTATTAATAGTTAATGTTAACTGATCTAGTTAACTAGAGTTTAATAAATGGAACCTTATTGTAAAGTGTTACCGATTTTGTTATACACCGAACCGATTCAGTGTTGGACAGATCAGTTGTTTTAACCATTCATTAAAGTGAATCGGTTTAAAGGAGTCATTAGTTCGCGAATCGGACGTATCATTCATTAGCAGACTTGTACGCGTTGTGTGATTATTCCGGCAGTTTTAGGACATCGCACAAGATTTGTCAACACAGAAAACATTTCATCATTGGATAGGTTTTGTTTAGTTTATTGAAAGTGTTTTTTATGTCAGCTGAATGGGCGGAACGCTTTTCAGAGAAGAAGGAAAGGTAAAAAAAATTTTTTTTTTGCACAATTCACACACAGCGGTAGCCTAATTCAGGGAAAAAAATATCCGAATGCTCCACGTGAAACCTCGTTCTTCCGATCTTTTACCATTGTGTCAATTGATTTAGATAAATAAGCGCGAGGGAGTGAGAGAGAGCAAGACAGTTTGAAGACGCGCGCGCGACCGGGCCTTTCTCTCTGCTCGTTCTTTCAGTAATATACGATTTTCCTCAGACATACGTTTTTCACACAAAAACAGAATTTTATTCCAAATATGTAAAATTCCGCGTTGACACTAGATTCCGCGTTAATTTGCCAATTCCGCGATTCCGTCCGCGATTCCGTGATCGCGGAAATTATAGGGCCCTAAAATAGTTCGTGTGTGGGCACTGTAGTTTTTTTTTATGAGGCTACAGGCTAGCTACTGAAGATTTAGGCCTAAATAACTGATCTCCCGGTAATATAGTGTCCTACTCTGCCCCTCCTCATGATGATATATTTGCAGCTGTTTCTATAGAAAAATGCTGTGTCACTCGCACGAGTGGGCCCAAATATTTTTTGACGTTCGCACGCCGAAATATTTACTCGCATGTGCGAGTGAAATGGGAGCACTGTAGAGCCCTGGATATATATATATATTATATTATATTATATTATATTATATTATATAATATAATATATATATATATATATATATATAATATATATATATATATATATACACATATATATATATATAATACTATATATATATATATATATTATATATATATATATATATATATATATATACAAATATATTATATTATATATTTTTTTATAATATTTATATATATATATATATATATATATATATATTATACATACACACACACACACACACACACACACACACACACACACACACACACACACAGGATACGTGGATTATATATAAATACACATACACACACCACCATACACACATTACACCCATTATTGGCTGATAAGAGAAGATATTTTCAGGGAGCTGAATTCTATAAAGTTTTACGGGGGGATCAAGATATTTTAATAGACATTCAGAGGGTGAGGTGAGGAATCAGACAGAAACTTCAAGGGCGTTCCAGCCAGTGAGGAGAAGTGAACCATACTGAGGAAGCAGATGCAGGGACAGTGTTTCAGTGGGACAGGCTCTTTGGGACCTTCATCTTTAAAAAAAGAAGTCCTACAGCCAAAGTTGTGCACAGCTTATTCCCACTAGTGACAAAGCTGCCTTGTTCACTCTGAGCCCAGCTGTGTAGTCTCTGACAGGCAGACTAAAGTCGCAAGCAGGTACTGATGTTAAAATTAAATGCAGACAAACCTCAAGCGATAACACATTGTTTTTGGAGCACGGATCATGGCGAGCATGTATATTCGTGTCAAAAAAGATAACTCGGTTTCCTCTGAACCAAAACCGCCTGACTCCTGAAACAGGCTTTGCGGTAGTGTCAATTTATAATTTATTTTGTCACATTTATATTTCAGACTGCAGCGCCAACAGCTCATCTCAGATCCTTTTTCGAATGGGGAAGAGCAGACGATATTACAATGCGGCGAGGCTGCAAAGACGAGAAGTCTAAACATTTTGATGGCTTTATTTACCCCACATTCATGCAGCCTCTTAATATTCACACTGCAGCTTGAAGAAATAAGAATATGTGTGAGGATAATTTAATTATTTACTATTTAGATGAAGCAGAAATTGTTTCAATGGACTGTGGAAAATGGTTGCCCTATAGGAGGAAGCTCTGTGGCGTGAAGAGATTAAAGAAGATTGTTGAATTATACTCCAAATCTCACTGTAAATCTCTTTGTCCCTCGTGTTAAGCTGAGGTCTCTCTTCAGCCTGCCTGAAATGGAGTCCTGGGAAAGTCTTTGCTAACTGCTTCAATACACATTCTAATAAGCTTGTTGGAAAATATATACACTCACCTAAAGGATTATTAGGAACACCATACTAATACTGTGTTTGACCCCCTTTCGCCTTCAGAACTGCCTTAATTCTACGTGGCATTGATTCAACAAGGTGCTGAAAGCATTCTTTAGAAATGTTGGCCCATATTGATAGGATAGCATCTTGCAGTTGATGGAGATTTGTGGGATGCACATCCAGGGCACGAAGCTCCCGTTCCACCACATGCCAAAGATGCTCTATTGCAGCAGGGATGGGCAACTTCGGTCCTGGAGGGCCACTGTCCTACAGAGTTTAGCTTCAGCTAGGGGTGCAACGGATCAAAAAACTCACGGTTCGGATCGTTTCTCGGATCAGAGTCACGGATCGGATCATTTTTCGGATCAGCAAAAAAAAATAAAAAAATGTATTAACACTTTTAAATTATTAAATTAAAATATATAAAATCAACTTAAAGTGCACAAGGCATAATATCTTCTTTTTAACATAATTAATGAAAAACAACTTAAAGTGCAACATAAAAAGGCATCTCCTTCCTTTAAACATGGACCAATGCTTTATGTGTTTCCACTGTCATATAGGGCTGTCAAAATTGCTCAAAAATGACGTTCGAATATTCCCTCTAAAAAACACATATTCGAATTATTCGAACATCTGGTTGCGCATTTTGTCAATGACGTGCATTAGGCCTATGTCAATAACAGGACAAATTAATACAAAGAGACATAACTACTTGTATATGTAGTTCATTTAAGTTTAAACATATTTGACAACGTATTACCTTGCTCGCTCGCACTCGCAGGCACTCTTTCTCTCTCTCTCTCGCCGTCACCCATGCTGCGTTCACACCAAACGCGAATAGAGCGTCTGGCGCGAGTGATTTCAATGTGAAGTCAATGTAAAGACGCGTTTACGCACGTCTGGAGGTTTTGCGGCGCGAATGAGGCGTCACGCTCTCTGCGGTTCATAACGCTCGCCATGACCACGCTGTGTGTGGACTGAACATGCGCACAACTTTTTTTTCATAAATCAATCCGCGGATCACGTGAGTGCCGAACCGAAGATATTGATCCGAACGGATCACGGATCAATGATGATCCGTTGCACCACTGGCTTCAGCCCTAATCAAACACACCTGAACAAGCTAATCAAGGTCCTCAGGATTACTAGAAAATTACAGGCAGGTGATTTTTTCAGGGTTGGAGCTAAACTCTGTAGGACAGTGGCCCTCCAGGACCGAAGTTGCCCATCCCTGCTCTATTGGGTTGAGATCTGGTGACTGTGGGGGCCATTTTAGTACAGTGAACTCATTATCATGTTCAAGAAACCAATTTGAAATGATTCGAGCTTTGTGACATGGTGCATTATCCTGCTGGAAGTAGCAATCAGAGGATGGGTACATGGTGGTCATAAAGGGATGGACATGGTCAGAAACAATGCTCAGGTAGGCCGTGGCATTTAAACGATGCCCAATTGGCACTAAGGGGCCTAAAGTGTGCCAAGAAAACATCCCCCACACTATTACACCACCACCACCAGCCTGCACAGTGGTAACAAGGCATGATGGATCCATGTTCTCATTCTGTTTACGCCAAATTCTGACTCTACCATCTGAATGTCTCAACAGAAATCGAGACTCATCAGACCAGGCAACATTTTTCCAGTCTTCAACTGTCCAATTTTGGTGAGCTCGTGCAAATTGTAGCCTCTTTTTCCTATTTGTAGTGGAGATGAGTGGTACCCGGTGGGGTCTTCTGCTGTTGTAGCCCATCCGCCTCAAGGTTGTGCGTGTTGTGGCTTCACAAATGCTTTGCTGCATACCTCGGTTGTAACAAGTGGTTATTTCAGTCAAAGTTGCTCTTCTATCAGCTTGAATCAGTCGGCAGAAAAGGTTTAAAGGAACACTCCACCCATTTGCATTAAGCTTTGCAATGTTAGAAACCCAGTCATACTATTGAATGGTCGTGCAACATTTTCTCATTTTCCCCTGAGACGAGAGAAATCTGTATTTACCTCTTTGTACTTCCTCCTACAATGACGCAAAAATCGTAATTTTGCATCATTGTAGGAGGAAGTGTAAGAGGGGGGGGATTTCTGTTAAGACTACAATCACTAGTCCCCAGCCCACCCTTTCAAACCCGCCCATAGGGGGTTGGACCTAATGCGCTAACAGACCTATCACAGATCAGTGCCAGTGCGTTTGATTTCACCGGCAGAAACCTGCATGTCCGGCCGTCGAGATCGTCCAAAATCTCCGGGATTTGGCTTTGCTTTCTACGGTCGCCATTCATTGATTACATGCACACCTTTTGTTTCAATCTAACTGAATTCATTCCGATTGGTGAATCTGAATGTAGTGTTAACATGAACGCTAAACAAGTGATCGGTTGTTGTGCGTTTTACCATTGCTAAGAAAATACCCGCTCCTCCGTGAGAGATAGCCCACAAGACCGGTGCGTCTCACAGGCGCTCATCAGTAATCACGCCACCGGCTTTTGCGTTCTACAGTCGCCACTCATCATGTTTACTGTGGCGAGCAGGACGAGGCTAGGGCCGCGGGAGAAAGACGCGAGGCCGGTGGCGTGATCGGTTGATGTGCGTTTTACCATTGCTAAGAAAATACCTGCTTCTCCGTGAGAGATACGAGACCAGTGCCTCACAGGTGTCGGTCATCAGTAATCACGCCACCGGCCTCGCGTCGTTCCCCCGCGGCCCTCAGCCTCGTCCTGCTTGCCACAGTAAACACAATGAATGGCGACTGTAGAACGCAAAAGCCGAATCCCGGACATTTTGTGCGATGCGATCTCAAAAACCCGGGCAGACTCACGGAGACTAGTAACTTAGCTTAGCTTTATTGTTTACAACTGCTCTCTAACCGGTAGGCGTGGCTTGGGAGTGGCCTCGTAGAGCAGCGAAGCAAGTGCATTCTGGGAGATGTTGTCTTTCATCCACATGAGCCAAAAATACATTTTCTGGCTTTTCTCAGTCTAGAAAGCTCCAAATTCAAAAATAATTTCACATTTCTTCTACATAAATGACCCAATTTAAATACACATTCATCTTTCCAGAGGTGGAGTATCCCTTTAACTCTAGTCCCAGACTAAAATGCATGTCGAGCTGTTTTAACTGAAAGCATAAAAAGCATCTTAAAATATGTCAGTGCCATTGTTTCATCTCAAGATCCACTTTAATGTTTTTTTTCTAAGACTTGTATGAAACCAGGCCAATATGTCATTTAAAAATACGAAACAAAATATTTTCATATATATACAGTGTATATTATTTTTTTATATGAATATGTATTTTATTTAGTTCATTAAAAAAAAAAACCCATCTGAGCACTTTAACCAGCATCTGTATAAATTCACTCTAACATGTCTAAAGTGACAAAATATTATTTATTTATTTTTTACAACAATTAGAATATTATATTAATATAATATTATAGTTTATCAATTGTCAGACAATTAAACTGACAATTATGTGCGGCAAATTTGTGTAATTTCCGTCTGCAAATCAACACCACCTTTAATTGCGTGTCAACATGTTTCATTCTCACAATTTTATTATTGTGTGACAAAAGTATGAATGATTACATGTTTTCTGCTGCATAATGATTGCATGTAAAATGGGAATGTAATAAGAGAATATTTCTGACATACATTTGTCAGAACTTTAGCCTGCAGTTGCATATCCTAAGATTCAGCCACGCTATAGTCTTTTTGATGTGCCACCCCATGATTTTTAATTATTGTCCCCATCTGGCCGCCCCATAAAACATTTCCTGGAGGTGCCACTGAGAGACACACTCTAACTTGTATAGCCATTGTGCTGGAACTGAAAATCATCCCTTTTAAGTCACATTCAATTATGGTGAAGCAGAAATTCTGTACTCATGCCATTTGTTTTTCCCAAAAAATATGCTCTGCCAAAGCCTCCATTTTCTTTTGGCTTGTGACCGTGTTTATTTCTTCGATTCTGGCCTAATTTACACATCAAAGGTGAGTGCGGGGGAAGAACAGTTCCAGTAAAACAAGATTAGCCTAAAATCCCATGAAGAAGAAGTGTGTTTCCCACTGTTCGGGTCTCTCTAATGGTGCTCTTTATCTCCTGTTGACACTCACTCTTAATTGCTGGACGTAATTGATAGAGCCGGACTCTGGATACGCATTCTTATCCAGGACTGCTTAGATCTAGGGTCCTAGAGGTAGGTCAGATTTAGGAGCGTGCCATTGAGGGAGTCCAGCTGAATCTCTGTGATACCGCCTTCATCTTGGGTCAGGTTCATCATTTTAATCCCAACCCCAGTCATTAGGGATAAAAGCAAGTTGACTGGAAGAGCATTGTAGGTAGAGATGTCCCAATATCCATACCTGTGGTCTTTGCAACTGACCACTTGTCTACTTGGCCGTATTTGGTGCAAATTTGGGGTAAACACTGTTTATTATCTGATGGGACACACTTACAACATAGTGTTGCTTTTACACGTGGTTGTTTTCAATACTTTGCACTTTAAAATAAACTTCTAAATGAGGATTTTTTAGTCCTTATGCAACAGATGACACAATGTAATTGTTGTGCTAAAATGTAAAAACATTTTAGAAATTATACACATTTCTGAACGAATAAAATGTGCAATACTAAGTTTTACTACCAAATTTATATTAAGTGGCTTTAAGTACTATGTACTTGCATTGAAATTAATAATTTTATTCTTTCTTCAATTTTGTAATGACTTTAGTAATAGATAAAAGACAATCATTTATCCAGTCATATAAAAAAGTGATTTTTCCCCACATATTTTAATCACTGGCCCTTGAATTTATTTGTACTGCAGCTTCTATGCATGATTTAGCACATATACTCTTGTTGGAGGACAGTGAAAACCCTAATACAGGCACTAGAGAATAGAATCTGTTTTGGGTCTCAGCCAAATTGAATTTATATATGCAATCATCCTTTAATCAATGCAACTTAAGTCATATTAACATTGCTGGTGGGATGCCAGTCACTGATGAAACAGAACAAAGGGCTGCTTTTAGAAATCATTATATCACTCTAAAATGTGGAATAGACACTCTACAAAACTATGGTTGAGGTCACGAGGGCATGTTAAAAAGATGTTTCGCATCTTAATGAAATTTATACAGAAACTTTGAGAAAATGTGATTGTAAGATAAACTAACCATCAACTGATGACCTTAATAATGTGTATTTCTTTAAAAGGGAATGTTTATTTCTGATATACTCTACAATTCAGTTTTTTTTTTTTTTTTTTACCCTTTAATACTATTATTCAACAAAGACACGATAAACTTCAAACTATAAACCTTCAAACTAAAATTTGCCAACTTGCTGGTACTTTTTTTGTGAATTGTTTTATTTTTATTTGCAGCTAAAGAAGCATAAATGAAAATCCCATCACAACTGACCTATGACACAATCCATTAAACTGTTTTATATAAAAAGTATGTGCATTTGCACTGCAATAAACAACAACTTGAATATTCATGCTGCAGAACAATTCACAATTCAACAGATAATGCCTAGTTTTACTGGATCGTGGGTGATTAGAAAATAAAAAAAATGAAATGAAGTGTTGTTTTGTGAACTCTTTTGAGTTCAGCTGGCTTTTGAGTATGCTACTCATGAGCCTTTTTTTTGTTTTGTAATTGTGATAAAAAATGCGTTATAATCTCACTTTATCATCACTTGAAATATAATACACACAGATACACATATAGCCACAGGTGTGAAAAAAATATATATTTATCATAATTAATCATAACCTCCAGCCTCCACAGAGCGGTTATCACCTTTCCTCCATATGATAAAATTCTCCCCTCAGAATGACTTTCATAAAGTGAGATAAACTGCCCTCATCTGTAAGGAAAATATGGAACACCTCTCATTCTAACACAGACTAGAAACCTCAAGAAATAACGCACACTATAACACCCATGACATTATGATTGAATGCTTTTGAATAAATAGCGCCACACACCATCTTGGGAATATTGTGCCCAACTTTAAGAATTGCTGCCGCCTGCATTACTTCTGTCGGGAAACACCATGGGAATTGAATAATGATACAATTGGGTGTCAACATGTCCCGAACAATGCTATTATTGTGTGACAGAAGTATCAATGCATGTTTGCTGTTGCGAATGATTGCGTGTAAAGAGGAAATGCAATAAGGGAACATGTAGATATAGCCGGTGTGGATTTCACAAGCAGTGTGTATGTGTATCAGGCTGGATGATTGTGCTGCAACATTATCTTGTTTATATAAGAGTATGTCTTTGTTTTCCTTGCATTTCGCTGACTCTGCAATAGGCCTTTCTCTGAAGGCTAAGTCCCATCATTACGATGTGTATGCAGCGGTAGAACAAAATTGATATTCCCTGAGGAGGAAATCAATATTAATAACAGTGCGCTACAACAGCCATCTAATAAGTAGCACTGTAACCTCTTCCCATTGTCACTTCTCGGGAAAATAGGATGCTGGTCTCCCTGTGTTAAAGGTGGAGTTAAATTCAAATGGACAGCTGAATTATGCTTCATGGTTGTGGCTCTCACTCGTTTTAACCTAGCAGGTTTGATCCTTTCCTAAGTGTAGTCAGCTGTGAAATAACAGTGGACTACTACGTTTTCATGTCTTGGTCGTCTTCTGGGTGCTTTCTGCCTCTTTTACAAACCTCTGAAGGGCAAGAAGTCTTGATGACTGTTCAGGAGTTCTCGACATTGTCCCGGTTTTTATCAGACAGGGCGCAAGGATTGATTTACCAAAGTAGGTACCTGTTGGTCCTGGAACAACATTCCTATCAAACATTTTTTATTTCAAGTTTGTGTTAAAGGATTAGTTCACTTCAGAATGAACATTTCCTGATGATTTACTCACCCCCACGTCATCCAAGATTTTCATGTCTTTCTTTCTTCAGTCGAAAAGAAATGAAGGTTTTTGATGAAAACAGTCCAGGGCTGGGTTTCCCGAAACCTTCTTAACACTACGTCGTTCTTAAGTTACACCTTAAGCCGTACCTTTTCGTTAATACGTGTTTCCCGAAACGTTCTTAGTTAGTATACCTTCTGTAAGTCATACGTTCGGAAGGTTGGTCTGGACCACTCTTAGCTTTACCTTATCACTGTTGCAGGTCAATACGAATATCATTCTGAAGTTTTAATACACCCAGATGGTGTTCAATTTAGGCTAATTCAAGTGTTTTCATGCAAAGAATAAAATTGTCATTATATGGATTGTTGTTAGATTTTTTATTATATTATCCAAAGGTACATCAGCTGGCGAACCATTAAAGGCTTAAAAGCCTATTTAAAGGGAATGATTGTGGTGGGGAGTTTGCTCAAACTATGGCAGCGATACCGCGAATAGTTGTTCTAAAAGACGGCGCCGTCCGCGGAGCGCTTTTAAAGGCCAGTGAAAGCATACTGTCAGTTAAGTCCTATTCGGACGCTAATTGTTTTTCATTAGCCCGTACGGTATTTTAAACATTTACAGGGGTAAGTTATTTTATTGCCGTCCGAATCCATAATGTCAGTGTTTTTTCTCACCCAACCCGCGTAAAAATCCCTGGCCAAATTGTTTTTTGACAAACAGGTCGTGTGGGAATTTAATTGCCGTCTGAATCCACATCTCTGAGTTTACAAGAAGAGATTCAAAATTCACTGTTTAAATCCTTTTTGATCACTACTGAGCACCGTATGTAAGATGTACACTTTTATTACTGAAATGCTGGAAAGTATTTACAAGAACACTATTTCATCGCAGCTCCACTTCAGCGAACAAAAATGGGAAAGAGATTAAAGCACGTAAAATTTTTGAAATGGTTATTTTGGCAGCAATATATGATACAATTTTAAAATATGTAGGCTAGGCTATTATAGGCTATTATAGTTTGGATTATTTTTTATAATATCCAGTGAGTCCTAATAAATGCAGTTTCAGCTATTTCTGAAGTGCTTCTTTTATAAAGAACACCACTTTCTCACATAAACAGCCTCTGCACGAGAGAATAATTGATTCTCGAGTCATCGATATCAACCAATTCAACACTATCGCCACAGACAGCACCTGGTAACGTCGCACGTAAGAAGGTATATCTTAAGCAGCTTCCTAAGTTATGGTTCGGGGAACACGCCTAGTAATGGTTAACCTTTAGTTAAGTTTTACCTTTAGAGTCTTCGTAGCGCGCTAAGAGACAACGTTATCGGGAAACCCAGCCTTGGATTTTCTCCATATAGTGGACTTTAATGGGGTACAACAGTTTGTTCCAAATTTCTGTTTCAATGCAGCTTCAAAAGGCTCTACACGATCCCAGCGAGGAATAAGAGAATCTAGCAAAATGATCTGTCATTTTCGATAAAAAAAACACACAAAAAAACGTTTATATACGTTTTAACCACAAATGCTCTTCTTCCACTAGCTCTGCGATGCGCCACGCATTACGTAATCACGTTGGAAAGGTCACGCATGACATAGGCAAAAAAGGCGGAAAAAGTTTTCTCCTCTAACTTCAAAATCGTCCGACATCGTTGTTTTACCTTTTATTTATTCATTTATTTTTGTAAATGGCGTCTGACTTAGTCTTTGCACGTTCACTTTGTAAACACTAGGTCGGTTCTTCCGCCCACTGTATGTCATGCGTGACCTTTCCAACGTGATTACGTAATGCGTGGCGCATCGCAGAGCTAGTGCTAGACGAGCATTTGTGGTTAAAAAGTATGGAAATGTTTTTTGTTTTTTACAAAATGGCAGAACGTTTTGCTAAGACCCTTAATCCCGACTGGGATCATGTAGAGCCCTTTGAAGCTGCATTGAAACTGCAATTTAGACTTTCAACCCGTTGGTCCCCATAGTCCACTATATGGAGTAAATTACTAGAATGTTTTCCTCAAAAACCGTAATCACTTTTTTGACGGAAGAAAGAAAGACATGAACATCTTGGGGTGAGTAAATTATCAGGACATTTTTATTCTGAAGTGTACTAATCCTTTAAGGGTTGAAATGTTGTTCCAGGACCAAGATTATTTCATAGGTCCTTATTGCAGCTCAGTCTAACCAAGAACTGCACAATTAGACAGTAAGAGAACATCTGGCATTAATATTTATGTGTATCTGTCACTCTTCGTAATTTAATTTCTACATTTAACACAAAATGTACCTACTCACTCTTTTACTGTGTGATTGAAGTTAACAAAATGCTTTCCAGTCTACACATTTAGATTTAATACGCTACTTTCATGAATGGAGTTAGACATTAAATAATTACATTAAATCATCATCCAGAAGTTAAAAAAATATGGTGACAATATGGATGTTCTTATGGTGTCGTACACCGTGCACATCCTGTCCCGATCGCAATGACTGTTAAATGCGCGGGTATTCAAAGACCTTGGGTGTCTCTGTCTCTATCAGCAAAAAAAAATTTTTTTTTTTAAAAATGCCTGAGAACTGACACTGAAGTTTGATAATGTCCTAATATTAGTGCACATTAGGCTTATATCTTTCTTGCTTCTA